>NW_009924929.1:15714-21667 GCF_000696875.1 Nestor notabilis | reverse complement strand
CTTCCGATGAGATTTTTCCTCTACTTGGGATTTACTTGCTGTTGAAGACTTTTCAGATTGTCTAACTTAATGAAATATACATGAATCTGATGGAAGGAAGATAGTTCCACTTGATGAAAAGCCTGACTTATGAAAGATAAAGATCTAGGCCATTCTGTTCACTAGGGATCTATAAATGCGTGTCTTTAATCCAAAAGCTATGATTAACTATTCACTTATGTTGCCATAGGAATGTAGATAGCATTAAAACTTCTTTTCTAACTTGAAACCTAAGTTATTTAGACCTTTTTCAGAGAGTAAGAAAAAGTCTTGTATAAGCATTGTATCACTCTGCTAATAAAACATTCTCACTGCCATTCAATTAGTCATTGCTGAGGACCTGATCCTGCAATTTAATCTGTTTAAACCCCACTACCTTTATTCATAATACAGACATAAATCTGAGCATGAATGCCAGCCATGGAAAAGATTATCTAACTAAATTAAATCTGCTGAACAATAATGAGAACTGAACAAAAATGAGAAAGGACAAAATAATTTTAAGAAATCTCTTTCAGTTTAAGTCAGTTTTATTAACCTATGAAACTCCTTTATAGTGCTTCTACTTTTTCTCAGCTGTTCTAGCATGTTAGGTTTTGTCTTTCAGGCAGAGCTGAAAGAGTTACATTGCTTAGAGAAATTATTTTTTGTTCCCTGGGCTGACATTTCAAGTTTAAAACAGGAGGGATTATAGATCTTTGCCATTCCACTCTCACTGTTTTGCCTGTCTGTTGAATTTAATCTTCACACAGTTCTGGTTGTGTAGCCCAAAAGCAACTGCTAATAGACACTTGAACAAGAATCAAGGGGGCCCAGCTGTGTTGACTGTAATTGATTTTGTTAGTTTCAGTTAACAGAACCCAGTGCCCTGTAAAGGTATTAACATCAACCATGGCATTAGGGTTTATGAATTACTGGGAATGTTTTCCAGGCTCTGGGAGTTTGCAGTGAAACGCTAAAGGTGACAAATCTGTCTCTTGACATGTTTCTAGCTTCATCTCTAACATCCATGGTTATGTCTGCTGACCACCTGGGCCTGACATTTAGCCTCAGCCTCATCCGAAGTGAGCCAACATACAACCAGCCAGTACAGCAGTGGAGCTTTGTTTCAGATTTTGCGGTAAAACCTCAGCCTTCACTCAGCCTTCTGTTGCCCCAGCCTATTAGGATGTTGGCGGAACAGCTCTATCTCTCTCTCTCTTCAGGTTCGAGACTATTCTGGAACATACACTGTGAAGCTGATAGCTTGTACCACGGCTTCACATCAGGAGTACAGCCTACCAGTGATCTGCAGCCCTAGAGAGCCGATCATATTTGATCTGGATATCCGATTCCAGCAGGTACCACCCCAGTGATACCTTTGTCATGTTTTCTTTTCAGTTTGATTCCCAAATTGCCTTTGTGACTTTGTAATAATAGTGCTAGAAATGGAATTTACTTGCTTATAAGCAAACTGATTCCTAAATTGGTGGGACAGCACATACTCCTCTCCTGCCATTTAACCAGTTCTACCCAACTGGGAAAGGCTAATATATTAGCCCATAGGAAGCTCATTGACATTAGTTTGCAGGATAGCTACTGTGATATGAAGTAAACTTTGGGAATTCTTTATTTATCTCTTGGCTTTGGTATGAAATAGTTTTATCAGATAATTGGGAAAATATAAAACTATTATCAGAAGGTTTTCATCTGACACAAAGATCAGAGCTAGGTCTCTGATATTAAAAGATGAATCTCCAGAGCATTCATTCAGTCCTAAGGTAGGCCTTCTTCACTGACAACAGAGGAAGTATAGGTGCCCAGCACTGGTCTCAGAAGTGGCACAAATCCCACACATAGCAATATGGATCATATGGCAACATGGGAACAGGCAATCAACATATTTCATGAAGCCCAGCTGTAAAGTTCTGTAGCTGAAAATAAAATATGGAGAAATTGATCCTGCTGTAGAAATTATTGACTGAAAAAAATGTGGGGGTTAATGTTGGTTAACAGAACATAAACTGCCACTGTATAGTGTTATCAATAGAGTTACTGTGATCTTGGGATATGTAAGGGGGAAGTTATTTCTGTTTTTTGGAGCCAATACAACTAACACTGGAACAGCGTGGCTGTGCTTTCATGCTCATTAATAGTATAGATATATGTTATTAAATCATCTTACAGTGCAAATCTGATCCAGATCAGTCAGGGATACACAATCACCAGAGTACACAAGGGAATGTATGCAGTCTTTATGCTCTTATCTGGCATTATTCCAGGTATGGAAGAACAGATGATTCCCAATATGGCATTAAGTCCTCATGAAGCAGAGAGATGATGCATGATGTGACATGAAACCTGCCCTCTCAGAGCTAACCAGCAAAACATTTTGAAAGAGTTTACATGGAGGGGATGAGGGGATTTAAACTAGTTCAGCACTTCAGCTTTTCTCTGGCATTTCTAATCTGCTTCTAGGAACTCTAGTTTACAGCAATGCTAAACCACAGCTTTTGTCTGGTCCTAGTATAAACAAGATGACGTTGACAATTCAAAGAAAATTCAGAACAGCTGAAAAAATCGTTGCAAGATGGGTGAAGTAGGAGAGACCTAACTTTTACCTGGAAGAAGCCTAATGGCTAAGAAGCTGTGGGACTGTAATCCAATAGCCTGAACCCCAGACATTTAGAAGGAAGTATTTGAAGAGAATGGAAATGATATTTTTTTTAACCATTCTTTCTGTGAAAAGACTATGGGGGTAGGGCTCCTCCTTCTAAAGAGTAGCAATGGGTTTATAAAAATATTTCAGCTATTCATTCTTCTTGCCAAATCCTGTTGCTTTGATAGTTTGGGGACTCTATTGTGAAAAAGAGATTTGAAGAATAAACATGTCAGATGTTTAACTTGCAGAAGTAGTTTCTGTTGATATTGTTATATCTTATTCCATCAACCCCTTGTCCATGAGCCAGCAATAATGTTTTTTTTACTGTTTTCCTTCCTTCCTTTCCACACACATATACATATATATTCATAAATACCATGTGTATGTTAGCATTTTTTTATTTGTTTAGCAGCCTCTTGTACTTTTTTATTTTTTTGGAATGTGTGTGTCTTCCACACTGTTTCCTTGGGTACACTGCATCATTTGGAACTTTGTTCTCTTCCCAATTCTTCTTTCCCTTTTGTTATGCCATATCCCTGTATAGTTTGCCTTCTAATTTGCTATATGGCCCAATGAGAACCTGCTGATGATAGTATTGATTTATTTTATTCTTGTAATGTAATCAAGGAAGAACCATAGATAACTGTGTCAAATGTGTAAAGATAAATAGTAGCATAAAAAGGTGTTCAAATGGTTTGGTGCATTTTCAGATGCATGGTCTGATATTCCTGCAGCACACCAGAAGAACTTATACTTGCAAATAAATCCTTAGCAACATGTACTTTCAAATAGTTGGCAGAGGATCAGAAGCAGAGGTGGGACTTGGGTGTAAGAATGAAATGGGGTAGAGAAAACAGGCTGTGATGAGTCACAGGCAGGCAAGTTATGGAGGGAAATATTTTCCTGATGTTACCCCCACACATAAGTTACCTTAGGCACTATCTTGGCTGGGATTTGGAAAAATGTGGTGGGAAGAAACAGACCTAGAATCCTATCAAATATCACAGAGGCAGATAACCCAAACATTGTATTCATGTAAAATGTATAGCGATATATGTCTAGTACAAAGAAATCTTTTTGGTTAAAGTATCATATTGCATGTAGATGTGGGGAGCTGATAAATGTACATTAAGAGAAGATCATACTGTGTTTTGAAAGTCATTAAAGAATACTTGTTGAAGAGCCTTATGCTGTTGTGTTTTAGGTCAGTGACCCAGTGGCCGCTGAGTTCAGCTTGAACACCCAGATGTTCCTTCTCTCCAAAAAGACACTGTGGCTGTCTGATGGCTCAATGGGCTTTGGGCAAGAAAGTGATGTTGCTTTCTCAGAAGGTATAATTATGCACAGATCATATACCTTTCATATGTGTTCCACACTATCAGGATCCTGTTTCAGTAAAAACAAGATAGGAGTAAGGATTTGGGCTTGCTGCTAGTATTTGTTTGCATTTGCCTTTCCTACCAGGCAGTTTACATTACAGCTGTTAGCCAAACTGCACTGAAACTGTTATGTCTGAGGGTTACAGTACTGGTGCCACTTCTCATAAACTGAGCACTTTATAAACATTGTCTGACATGAAGAACACTACTAGTTGATAAATGAATATTACACAGGTTGGGTTTTTTTGTGGGTGAGTGTACTGGGTCTGGCTGGGATGGAGTTAACTTTCTTAATAGTAGCCACTATGGTGCTGCACTTTGCATCTGTTTCTGGAACAGCATTGATAACATGCAAGTGTTTTGGCTACTACTGAACAGAGCTTGTACAGCATCAAGGCTTTCTCCATTCTTCCTGTCCTCCACTGAATAGGGTGGGGGTGGGAAGATTGATGTAACTGATACATTTGTCAGTGGATCTACTTCATTTCTTTGCTTTCCCCCTGTGCCTCTTTTGCCTGTTTATTACTGTGCCAGCACCTTGAATACATGACTGTCTTTTGTGATGTATTTGCACAGACTCTTGAACAGCAGGTACCTGGTTTTCCTTTCTCAAAGTGCACAGTTACTCCAAATTGTTGTAAAAGCAACGCAGCATTTCTTCTTTCCTACTCCATATTTTCAACCTTCTTAACTACTTTCTGTCATATGTATCTGACCACTGCACACAGTATACTTTTCTTGCATGCATAGCAATGGCCCAGGTTATTTGTACAGTTCTGGCAAGCATGCCGTATCTTAAACATTATTAGACAGCTGAAAAGCAATTGCACAGTAAGGAGCTAAGTCTCAGAAAATGTCTGTGTGACTTTTTGTAATGTTTGTTTCACTTCTACAGTCTGACCAAGTATGAGTAAACTTATGCAACCTGAACAGGATTCTACTGACATCAACAATGACATCTCTTTAAGAAGTGCATTGTCAGGAGGCCAAAACCTACACTCTGGTCTGGTGCAGAGGAATTTCTTTAAGTCACTTTTTGAATGAAGAACCCAGTATAGCCCAGAATCAAAACAGACCCTGAGCTGGCTCAGATTATAGCAATAGCAAGTGACCTCCTACTGCTATTTTATGGCTCAGAGTACATGGAAGAGCATGGTCTCTGATCATGACCTTTGAAAACCCCCTACAGAGGAAGCTGGGTAGCCAGGTGTCTTTGAATAATGTCACATTACACTGCACTAAGTTTCTTGACTAGGCTTATTAGCTTAGCCTCAGTACTGTGCTAAATGTTCCAGTGTAACAGAATGTGAACTGTGTGCACTGTTCACAGGTGATATCATATACGGCCGGGTGATGGTGGATCCAGTGCAGAATTTGGGTGATTCCTTCTACTGTAGCATCGAGAAGGTTTTCCTGTGCACAGGAGCTGATGGATACGTACCCAAATATAATCCATCCAACACTGAATATGGGTGCCTTGCTGATTCTCCATCCCTTTTGTACAGGTTTAAGATTGTGGTAAGTGTTCATATTCTGGCAGGATGCACATACATATTTTTAATTTTTTTTTTTTTCTAACTTATTTTTTATCCAAAACCGACTGTTATTTAAAATGTTCTCCATGGCATCAGGATAACATGGATAACATGAACTGATGGAGTATCTTGCCTTTCTCCCTCCTGGTTCTATTCTTTATCTTTCTGGGGACTCTCATCATTTAGAGTTTGACCTAAGTTAGAATCCCAAGATAGCTTTTTCTCTGTATTGTCTATACCTATTGACCATAGAGGGAGTCTTAGGAGACATGCAAGTTGAGGATTGGAAATATTTTATCTTTAGCCATGAAAAATTTAGTGTTTAATTTAAAGTTAGTGATCCAATTTGCCTCTGTAAT
>NW_009924929.1:0-15683 GCF_000696875.1 Nestor notabilis | reverse complement strand
GGAAAGAGAGCTACCTCTAAAGATGGCTTATAATATCTGAGATTATTTCCCTTCTGAAAATAAAGCAAGCCTAAATGACTACAGATCTGATGCCCTACTTTTAGAAATTTAAGTAAGATGATTATCTAATTGTCTAAACTAATTTATGTAAGTATCTGTTGATAGAAATTAATGTTAGCTTCTTTAAACTGGGAAATAGATTTACTACTTTTTTTTTTTTCAGACCACATTCATATATCTTTTTTATTTTAGAAATGTTGCTATGAATGTTCTGTAGTGTTTCCCTCCTTGTATTTCAGCAAAAAAAGCATTCAGGCAAAAGATTAAGTAGAAATTAGTACAAGTCAGATGTGAGCACAACTCCTCATGTCTTTTCTCTTGATATTACAATGGATTGCATAAAACAATTTATACATTGTGTGTAAATGTTAGAAATGAAAAAGAAGAAATCAATTAGAATAAATAAATCTGTGTTTTACAAACTTTATTTTTCCCTCCATGACCATGTAGGACAAAGCTCAGCCAGAGACACAAGCCACAAGCTTTGGAAATGTGCTTTTTAATGCAAAACTTGCAGTAGATGATCCTGAAGCAATTCCGTTAGTTAAACAGCCAGGCTCTGATGGATTTAAAGTAGACTCAACTCCTCTGTTTCAGGTATGATTTCTGTAGCTTAATAGCAAGAGCACTAAACCAACAAAGAAATACTTGCCCAAGAAGTGCTGTTAACAGTAAGTCATATTGAAGCCAATAGATTTATTGTGATTCCAGTGGCAGTCAAACAGGATTATAAATGATTAAAAAATTCTAGATATAAAATCTGGAGCACTTATTAAGAGATTTCTGTGGGAATACTATGCTTTTCTCTTGCTTAACTCCACATTCTAATCAGAAATTATACAAATTATTCTTATGCATTTCTTCTAAGAACTTGATAAATTTCTTGTTACACAGCATTGTTCTGTTCCTTCCAATCTCACTTGTCAAAGACAGAAAAGAATCATAAATATTTATAGTGAATTAAATAAAAATGTAGTTATTAGCATTTTCTATGCAATCTTTTCCTTGCAAATTTGCACATTATGAAACATGTAAGCACTGGAAATTCTAGAAATTGACAACTAAAGAGTGAAAGTCTTTCTTAATTAGGTATAATCCTTCAGCTGTGTGCATTCATCCCTTTGATCAATGTAACCCAGTCAGGAATTATTTCTTTATTATTTGTCTCTTAGGTATTTGCAAAACTACATTCAAAACTCAAGTGTATGAACTGGTAGAGAAAATATTGAGACTTTAGTTAGGCTAAATTAGACTTTAGGAGACTTTAATCCTACTCCTGGCCACTTCAGTATTAAAGGTCCTGTTGTAAGCAATGCAATATTTAAGAGAACAACCTATTTAACAGTATAAAAAGGGTTTTAAATATGCCCCCATGAAAATTAAATCTCTTTTTTTGTTATACGAAGATTCCATTTCAAATCCAGTGAGTTTTGGCCCTCATTCTGTCAAAAGAATGTAAATATGAAGAAACAACCATATATCCTGAAAAAGACTTGGAAAAAACAAGAGTAAAATAGAAAATGTGTTATTCATCACAATAATAGAACTTAGCTGCAGCCACTGAAATTATCAGACAGTTGCTTTAAGACTGTATTCAAACAATCCTATTGGACCTTGTGGAAGCCAAATTTATTATGTATCCTGAAAAGAGAAGACAAATTCAAGGAAGAGAACATCATCTAATGCAAATTGCAGGGAATCGTGCAATCACAGGAAGGATGAGGTTGTCAAGAACCTCTGGAGATTCTCCGTTCCAACCACCTGCTTAGAGCAGGTTGCCCAGGACTGTGGCCAGTTGGATTTTTAACAACTCCAAGGATGAAGCTTCCCTCCACAGCTTTCCCGTTGCAATGTTCAACCATCCTGACAGTTTAAAATTGTTTCTTATGTGAAAATGGAAATAGAGCCACAGCCAGGGCATAGTCAGCTAGCAATTAGGCCTGGAATGTTCTCTTCTGTGGCCTGTTTACAGTTGAGGTTCTTTTGAAGGCCATTGGTACTAACAGTACCCAAAAAATGCCAAGGTTATGCCTCTTCATCTGCACCTGATAGCCATAGAGTCTGGCCATGGAGAGGAATGGAAACTACCCTCTCTTAAAATTTTGGCAGAAAACATGACTCCTCTGGTGCACATTGACACGTACTGGGGGGCTTATCTGTGCATGATTTTGAAAGTACTTGTCCAGGCAATCAGTTCAGAACAGTGATTGATTTCCTCTGTCAATATTGCTGTCTGATCGTGTATGTGTGTGTTGAATACAAAACACTGTGTCTTTCTAGGTGTCTTTGGGTAGGGAGTGGTATGTCCATGCAATCTACACTGTACGTTCAAAAGAGAATGCTAACCGCGGAATTGGCAAAAGAAGTGTGGAGCACCAGTACCACTCGCTCTTGAGTGGTGGGAGCTCAGGACTATCCACCCAGAGACGTCAGAAGAGGGGAGCTGAGCAGGATCAAGAACTTGCAAAAGACATTGGAGCAGAAAACAACCGAGGAACAAACATACAGCACATAGCACTAGATCGCACCAGCAAGAAACAGGTCCCTCAAAGGGAGGTTGCAGTCAATGGTATTTTCCCCAGGGAGCTGAATAACCAAAGTGCAGGTGTCAACATAGTCACAATCATTGGTGGAGCTGCTGCCATTTTCCTTGCCATCTGCTTAATTGCAATTATTGTTTTGCTGCTAAAATGGAAACAAAATTCTGAGAAGAAGGAAGCCACAAAGGAGTCAGGCAGCAATGAACCAATGATGCTACCGTATAATTACACAAGTGACAGCTCAGAGGTTTGATACCAAGATGACAGGATTCAAGCCGAAGTCTTCAGAGTGCCTCAAAAAGAACTTGAACTGCACTTCATGGTGATCATGGTGACTCATGAGGAATGAAAAGTTCATATGCTTCTAGGTGTACTTGAAATTTTTTATCCTGAGCTCTTGCTGCCATCATCAGCAACAGAAGAATCCATACCAAACCTCCCACTATGCACAAAGGGTCATCCTGATGTCCCTATATCATGCACTAATCTGAAGTAGCAATTCAAGGAACTGCATTGTAAGGGAGAGATTTTTTGTTTTGTTTTTGTGTTTTCTGACATTTCAAAAAAGTAGAAGAAACTATCTAAAGGTGCTATATATCCTGTCTGCAATAAGAGAGGAAATCTGTTTCTTCGGAAACACAAAATACTTGAGAGGAGGAATCCTTATACTCTTCAGTTTAATTTTGTACTGTTTCTCACAAAGAATTCAACGTCTACAATGAAAAGTGATGAAATGCCCTAGGCATGAATCCTCCCTCCTATAAGCTTTTTACTTCACTTAAGCTATACCAGTGATTTGTTTTTACCTTTTTTTACTTATGTGTAACTGAACTTTTTCAAACAACAGATAGATTAGACAGCATAACACTATAAACAGTTGCATGTCACAGATGCAATACCTACTCTTGCCTGCATATTCTTATTCAGCTATTTAATTAAGGTTTTTCCCCCCTTATTTATGTTTATATAAAGCCAAAGAATGCAACAGATCTGGAAAGAAATTCGTTTTTCACAGAAACTGAACGTTTATGTCCTCTTAAGTTTATAATGGATCATGGAGGTGTTGTAAAGTAAATTATACTTTTTAGTGCATATCCACTGCTGGGAAATGCAAGCGTTAGTATTTCAATACCTAGAGAAGATTATCGATAGAGTTACATTCAAAATGCAGAGGACAAGGTTCTGCCTGAACTGAACCTAGGAATCATTGTACTGAATCCAGCATGTCATTGTCAGTTGCTATATTAAATGGCAACAAAGTAAAGAAAAAAAATTAATATTTGATTGAATCACATAGTATTTATTACTGTATAATCATAGCACATCTTGACAAATGTCCTCGGTCATTGTTGGGCATTTTTTAACAAGTTACTACTTTTGCAAGAGTAATTCTAATTTTCTCTCAGTGTTCTTGATTTAGGTAACATGACAGCATGATATTCCACAGAAGTTTGGATCAGAAGTGTCCCATGTCATTTCTTAGGAAACAGGACCTGTTCTGCCCCAGAGATACTCTGCCAAATGTTTGGCTATGAAAGCTATGTAACCCTTAGGACAGATTGTACCATTTGTCACACTAGTATTATATACAAATAAGCCCTTTCAAGTCGTAGAATCAGAGAATCATAGAATCGGTTGGGTTCAAAGGGACCTTAAAGATCATGTAGTTCCAACCCCCCTGCCACGGGGAGGGACACCTCCCACTGGACCCGGTTGCTCAAAGCCCTATCCAACCTGGCCTTGAATACTGCCAGGGATACAACATCCACAAATTCTCTGGCAACCTGTTCCAGTATCTGACCACCCTCACAGTAAAGAACTTCATAATATCTAATTTAAATCTACCCTCTTCCAGTTTAAAGCCCTTACTCCTTGTCCTATCACTATATGTCCTTGTAAAAATACCCTCTCCAGATTTCTTGTAGGCCCTCTTTAGGTATTGGAAAGCCCACGTTCTTAAGCTGGGGACCCCAGAGGTGAATGCAGTACTACAGGTGGGGTCTCATGAGAGCCAAGTAGAGGGGGACATCCCTCAACCTGCTGGTCACACTCCCCTTGATGCAGCCCAGGATGCATTTGGCTTTCTCATTGACCTACACCCCCAATGCCTTCTCCTCAGGGCTGCTCTTAATATATTCTCAGACCAGTCTGTGTTTGTGATTGGGATTGCCTTAACCCAGATGCAGGACCTTGCACTTGGCCTTGTTGAACTTCATGCGATTGGCACTGGCCAACCTCTCAAGCATGTCAAGATCCATCTGAATTGCATCCCTTCCCTTCAGCGTATTGCCCACACTACACAAGTTGGTGTCATTGGCAAACTTGCTGAGGGTGCTCAATCCCACTGTCCATGTCGCTGACAAAGATGTTACAGTGCCAGAGTCAATGGAGTTGTCAAAGGAGTTAGTTAAAATATAGAAACTATATAAAATCTGAATCATGCTGTTGAGACTGTTGCTAAAATACCTGTTGCCTTCCACCACCTTGTGGTGGTAGGTGCAGCCAGCCCCCAAACTACCTTCAGCTGCAATACACTTGGTCTTTGATATTCTGGGGATCATGCTGCAGAGATCTGAGCTAGCTGAGCAGGATCCAACTTGAAAGCAGCCTGGCTGGAAGCACACAATGCTGCCTCTGAACTAAAATATCCATCCAAAAGATTTTCTGGGCTGGCTGTGGCGCACTGTCAGCACAGATAGACCTAACCTAGTAATTCTTCACAATCGTCCTCTGAGCCATAAAGACTCAGAAACATTGAGGTGTACTAGGCTAGGAATATCTGTGCTATGATTCATGATACACTGTGAATATGTCCACTGAGGAATTCATGCTGGTATCTTTTTTTTGCTCTGCATTTATATTGTTATGACTTCACTCATTTAACAAGATTTCATCAGGTTTTCACCAAATGAATCAGGTCAGAATCTGTCCTACCTTTTCTAGGTTTTCTGAAGACTATGATTCAGGCTGCTTAATGGAAGCATTTTTGCAGCAACTTGAGGGTTGGACTCCATTACTAAAATCATTCAGTCATCTTTTATTTTGGTTAGTCTGAATTCTAGCCTGAAACAATTACCCGCAAGACATTCCCAGTGCATTAGACCTTTTTGCTGGTCACCTGACACTAATTTACTCCTTTAATGAAGTTCCTGGTGTTGTGATCCCTGTATTATGTGTGCAAGATTGATCAAAGATTTAGCCCACAGATACATTTTCTATTTAAAGTTCACCACTAAGTTGTGAATGTAACCTAAGATCAAATTTGCCTTTGTGCCTATATGTGAAATCACTATGATAATAAATACAGAATTTGTCTCCTAAGACCTACATGTTTGGGTAACAGCAATCAATGATTCTACAGAAAATGGGACACATGTAAATAATAGGACATTTAAATATTTATAAAATGCCTGTTTTGTATAAGCAGAGAAGATCTTTTTAAAAATATATGTATAGAATACAGAAATTAGGTGTTTATCAGTAAAGCCATTTTTCTGCTTCTTGATTTTGACAGACAAGTATCATTAAAGTTGCTTGCAGGCAAAATCTTTTTTATTTTTTATTTTTTTTAATAAAATCACATCAAAAAACATGTGTTCTACAAGCCAAACATTTAGCTTGGTAAACAACTTGATCACTGCTTTGTATAGCGTTTGATTACAACTCTGTAAAATGTTTAGGCTGATGGGGATTATCAGATTAATGTTTTTCTAGTAGGGCAAACTGGTAATAACAAAGAAAAACATAAAGAAAACACTAAAAAGCTGGACAAGCATGAGTAAGATTCATGAGTCAGATATCAAAGTCCTCTGCCTGGGAAAAAAATCCCAATGTTTTCAGTGGGGCCTGCCGGATTTGTCCCATTCTTAAGAAATTGGATTTCTTACAATTCAGTGAACTATAAATACATCTGTACCAGCATGCCTTTTTTATTATGGCTTCAAGGTTTTAGTTTTCAGCAAGATGTTTTTGAGGCTTATTAACATTTTCCTTTCTACTTAACAAGTGACCTTGTTTATACTAACCTGAGTAAGTGCCTCGTTCCCAGTTATGTGCACAAATATGTTAATATTTATCTATCCATGCAATAAACTGAGTATATTTTATATATATATATTTAATCTATTTCCAGATTATGTATTCAATCCTCTTTTCCCTGGAGATGCTTATTCTGCTAGCAGTAATCCCGTTTGTTAAGCCATTTATACAATAACTACTGTATTTAAATTTGTCAAAAATCTTTCCATGCATATTTATTTGGAACATTTTTTTGCTTATGTCTATGGCTGTGATATTTGGCATTTGTATCAGGAAAAAAATAAAACTACCTTTGTTTTGGTTACTGATGTAGGATTTGTGTATGAATATCACACTGTGGAGGGGGGTCAGTAACGCAGGGTTAAGAGAAACTAATTTGTCACTGTGATGGAAGAACATAAACTTACTACTGTGTTTGCAATAAATCTCACTGCTTTGTTCCTGAATTGATTGTTTTCTAGTCATGAAGTGGGTTATTTTTTAGTCATTGTGATTGTACTCATGGCTCAGAGAGGGGTTTTCCTTTCAATTCCAGAACATCAGAAATCTCCTGATGTCTGCAAGTCCTTTGTAGGGTGGATTGCCACATTCCTGTGTGCTGGTAGGGTTTCTTGCACCAGACTCGCTGACAATTGAAGATGAGCCTGCAGGAAGCAGTTCTCTTGTTCCTGCAGTGCTGATGTTGCTGTCAGTTTTTTCTTCTGCCAGCTTACTAGATTTTTTAACCAGTGGCAAATGTACCAGGCTAGAAATATATGATATGTAGACACAGTGAACCTGTTTTAGATATAGAGATATACACACGCACACACACATATACGTGCTATGATGCAGAAAGACAAAGTGGCTCATAACCTTTTCCCTCTCACCCCACCCTTTGTAAACTGATTTCTGTGTGAACTTAAGGAAGCACCCACCTCCTTCACTCTCAGAAAAGCTGTACTTCATGTCTAGTTACACAAGTGACACAGTGTATTTACCAAGTGCTATAAGGAATAATAAACTAACAGGCAGTGATTCCTGCTTTGCTGTGTTTGTTCCCTTCTAAACTTGCCCATGTGGATTATACTTTTAGCAGTTACTTAGACTAAGCTGAGCCATCCTGTGTGAGAGCTCTGTGTATTGATTTCTGCCAGGGCAAATCAGATTGGAAGTGTTTCCATCCTGCTGCAATATAAATAGCTTTATATGATGTAAATGAATGAAGAAGCTGCTCATGGACTATAGCACTGTGGTAAATCAAAGGGCATTCATTTCCCACTCCAAGATTGTCCACAGTGATCAAGTCATGTCTGCATTCTGGTACTACTCGGGTATCCAAACATGTTCCAGCAGGTCCAGGATGACTTTCTCTTCAAAGCCCAAGCATGGTTACATTTCAGTATTTATAGGAGTGATGATTTTTTAGCACATCCTCGCTCTCTTTTGAAATAATGAGTCAGCTTCTACCCTAAAAGAGTTCAGCTCCTACCCCTGAATGCTTTAGCTTTGAAAGCTCTTCAGTAAATTACTCTCCTGTGATTCAGTTTGGTTTTCTTATTATTTATCTCAAGAGATAATCCATTCAGAATTAACTTGTGCTACTGTTGCTTTATCAAGTAATCATTGACTTCCAGTAGAAATGAAGGAAACAGGTGGACGATTCTTAAATGGTGCATCTCATTTAATTTCATGGCCATGCACTAGATTCCTGCTATCTCCTATTTTCATGGTACACATTTTCCTGAGTGTAAATTTACATGTAAAGCATGAATCTGTAGCTGTGCAAACTGAAGTGCTCCATTCAAACTAGTGCAGCTGGAAGAGCAGGTGTAACAATTGTCATCCCTAGCATCTTTTTGACCATTCTGTAGCAAAAGCTTTAACTCAGTTATCATGGAAGACAAGGCATTCTGGATAAGTGCACCATGTACCCACTTCTTTAATAATACATTAGTTTCCAACTTTTTCTCTCTTAAACTCACTTTCCAAAAAGGCACATAATGGAACGAAATGAAACAGCAAATGACAAAAAGAATGATAAAAGATAAGGAATATCTTCCCAATGAGGTGAGATTAAATAAATAAGATTCTTCCACTTTTCAGCCTCAGAAAAAGATACCCAAGGGAAAGTATTACAGAGGTGCATTATATCCTAAATATTACAGAGACAGTGAGTAAGGAACAATGATTCATAGTTTCTTGTAATATTTTAGTATTTATTATTATTCTTTTTCCTTTTTCTTCCCTAAAACTCCACTACTGGCCACTGTCAGAGGGAGATCACCCAACCCAGAAGAGCACTCTCATGCCCTAACAGTTGTACAAAGAGCCACCGGTCCCAGGCTTGGAATTGGTAACATGAAGTACAAAACCCATAATACTGTGGTGTTGTGTTTTGATTTTTTTGGGGAGGGGTTGGGGTGGGTAACAGGAAAGTTTCCATTTGCCAGCACCCTAGGTCTCTAACCGCTAGCTTACCTGCACCTCACATCTGCCAGGACCTCCTGCTGAGGACTGCTTGAAATGGTAGCATGAGTCAATAGCCTTTTCCTGGCATATATCCCGTGAAGGCATATGATCAGGCAGAATGAAGTAAAGCATCTGGAGAGAGGAAATTGGGGGCAGAGGTAAAAGATACTGTTGATGATTTTATTTACCTTATAAACATACTCCATTTATTCTCTGCTGTTTCTAACAAAAGGTTAAAAGAATATTTCTTGGGCTATCAAGTGTCTTTTTCATTGATGTGTTTTTTTATTATGTTTCTAATGGCACCAAAATGATCCTGGCAAGAAAGAAACATAAATACCAGCTACTACTTTCTTTAAAGTAGTAGCTCATGGAGATGTGCCCCTCAGGGACTGGTCCCCAGTATCATCAAGTCTGTGAAACAGACGCTGGAGTTGGATCTTGCTAATCCTTCAGATCAACAAAAGCCTCTGTTCTTTGAGGACAAAACGATGTCGATATGTCAGGCGGGTCCAGTACTTCTATGCCCACATCCAGTGGTAGCATTACACAACAGTGCCACAGATCACCTCCTCAGCAGTGTGCCTTACACAGTCTTGTGGAGGCAGGATTACTGGCCTCCTGTTGTCAGGATCTTGAAGAACTTCCAATAGGAGGAAGGGAAAGATTTGCATCCATCCTCAGAAAGCATCAGATAGACAGATTTGTAATGGCTTTATGGGCATCAGCAGCTGCCCATGCATCACACAGACATCAACTTTTGTGTGCCCAGGACTTAGCAGAGGTGCCACATGATGTCCTCCATATTCCATGCAACCTTAATGCATCAGAATATGCAGGCACCCTCAGGGCTCCTCTGCACCCTGGGAGACTTCTTCCGTCTTAGGTTGTAAAATCAACCATTAACTCATCATGCTGCACAAAGGATGTGCTCATTTATGTCTTGTCTTCCAAGACTTCAGAGGCAAAAGTCTCAGCAGACTGTTGACTTTACCTAAACTGCACTCAGATCCTCCCTTAGGTGAACTTTAATAACAAGGTCCAAAAAAAGCCATTATAGAGCTATCATGTATCATGATGGTCACAGGCACCTAAAAGTTGCTGAACAGAAGTGGAACAGCTGCTGATTAAGGGTCTACATGCCATGTTTGGTTATGGGAAAACTTTGTTCGTTGGCAGGGAGTCTCAGCGCAGTAGTCTGTACGCTGGGACCTGAACCTGCCTGCAGGACGTAACCAGAGTGGTGTGCGGCTGCAGCTCCTTCATTGCTAACCTAGATGTTTTTAACCAGACAGGAGTCTCAAAAGAGATAATTTCAGAGGCATAACACACTTCTTGTTTTTATGTAGCCAGGCTAAACGTGAACAATTCAGTTACTGTATTTCCTTGCTGGCATGTTTTTCTGAATTAGTTGAATAGTTGTACAGCTTGTCCAGAAAATTCAGATTCTGTAATCAGGCATTAGCCTGAAGAAGTTTGCGTGCACACCTCCTGCAACAGTTGCTTCTCCCATTTATTACTATTTCCACAGTGGTGGGAATTTTCTTACACTAAAACACCGCACTCGGAACAGGACCACCAGTAACAGCTCTTTGACTTGGTTTGTTGCTGCTTGGATTTTCATTTCCAATTTAGCTCTCAAAATGAAGATGCTGGGGAGATATTTCTCCCCCAGGAAATTTTAGTTTCCTTATGAACTGTGAATTTGACATCCGTAACATCTTTATGAATGCTAAGACTGATGCCAACAATTCAAAAAAATTCTTGCAGCATTTAAGCATTGCCTGTAGTTCCCACCTGGAACTGTCAGCTGTGGTAATATGCATTATCCCAGACTCCTTATGAAGTGGCCGAGAAGTTTTATTTTCCAACAAAACAATTGGTTTCAAGGCATGACTGCAACAAGTGCATGTGTGTGCACACAAACACACATACACAGAGAATATGTTTTTATTAGTCCATAAATTTTGTATAGATTGTATTATGTAATATATATATTTTAAACTTTACATATGGTTATATATAATACGTTTGTGCCTTTTATATGGTATGCAATACATACTGATATATGTAAATAGTACATATTTTATGGTTTTGGACTATACAATACAATTTTTTATGTCTATGTAATTCCTCAGATAAGATCACAGGGTTGAAGTGTTACACATTGGGAAGCAGAATTCAAGGTGTATTTGCCTGGAAGAAACCACAGAAGCCAGACTGACAAACAAAATCTGAGAATGCACCTCCCAGCACTTGGGGTCAGGAAGACTGATTTGATACACTCTGCTGGAGTCCAAAATAAGCAAATTGGTGACATTCAGGGCTGTCTCCCAGATGGTAGCTCCTGGAACCACCATCTTCAATCTCTACTTCCAGCTTGAGCTTTTCAGTTCTGGTCTGCTGCCAGATGCCAGGGAGCAGCACAACCATTCCTCAAAAATACCTTGTGTTTGGAGAGCAGCAAGTAAAAGCGTAGAGAAAAAGAGAAGTTAAATGACAGAAGTTCTCCAAAAGTTCATGTTTCAGTGCCTTTTCTATTTATTTTATGTTAAGATGTTGCAGTAGCAGGATTTCCCCCTGCAAGGGGGCTGGAAAGTGATAGCCGTGGCAGCAGCTTCTCCTTACACCCCTCTCCTGGGCTGCTGGTCTTTCAGTTCCCTTTCTGTGACTGCTGTGAGCTGGTTTTGGTCACTTATTAGCAGAATGGCCTGGAAATGCTGCCAAGTAGGAGGAAAGCAGTAGGCAGAGGGCCAGTGACAGGGATGCTGCCAGTGTCTGGACCATGTGAGGCCTCTCTCCCTGGTGCCCAAGCATTTTAAGAGAGTCTTTTTCATTTGGTGAATGTATGAAGTTAAAACCTAGTCAGCTGCCCAGGGAGTGAGGGAATTTGGCTGCTGAACAAAGAAGAGCCGTTTTCTGTCAGACACAGTCCAGAATTTCTCTAAGGGGCAACAGAGGTGTTGCTTTATTCCCACATGAGTGCCCTTGGATGGGACCTTAACTCTATGGTGGGTCCTGGCACCCTCAGCCAGTGCAGGAGATGGTGCTTTGCTCCAGTTCAGACCAGCCCTTGCTGTCCCTCTGGAGCACTCAAACCTAACGTTCAGTCCTCTTCTCATTAAACGAGCTGCAGCAATTAGTTGCAGAATAAAGTGAAAAGCAGAGCTCAAGACACAAGGACACAAGGAGCATCCCACCTGGTAAGTCACCAACACTGGCTGCAGAACAGGCGAACCTGTTGCTTAAAAGAGATCAGTGGGTTGGAAAAAAGGATAAACGTGTGCTTAAAAGAAAAGTAGACAGGTCAAGGGGGTGCCTGCAGGTTAAAAGGCACCTGTTTGTGGGAACAGTTTCACAAAGCCTGGTTGAATATTCAGAAAGTTCTTAATTTAGTGATGTGAGAACAAATAGTTCTGTCATCTTCTCTGATTTATTTCTTTTGAGGTTTTGCTTCATAACTTTCTGGCAAATGTAAATTCATTCTCATTTTTGCCTGGTGCTCTCTCTCATGTACCTGCACTTTAAAGGGAAACTGTCAGAGCCACATTCATCTTTCTGATACAGATCTTTATAAACTGGCCACACTGTGTGAATTCTATCATTAAGAAAAACAAACAAAGAAAACCCTATAAACAAACAAACAAACAAACAATACTATTGAGGAAAAACTACACACCTGCATTTCACAATTTTCATGAAATGTAAAATACTGAAAATTAAATACATCAGAAATGACCAGGCTCTTTTTCAATCTAGTAAAATCAGCTCTTATGGCATTAGTGACCTACATTGCAAAAACGGGGAAAATAAATCGCCTTCAGTGTTAATACAATCATTAACAGCAGAGAGATGTCAAATCGGACATGGTCTGGGCTCAGCTGTCTTCTTCCTTCTGCATCTTTTTGCTTTATGACCTCCTCATTTTCCTTTTACTGTAGCACCTTCTTGCATTTTATTTACTGTGCTTTTTTGCTGCACGAAAATGTTGAAAACCTGCCACCTTCTGTTCTTTTCTGTTACTGCACACTGGAAACCTCTGCAAAACGAGTGTACACCTGCACACAGATGCGTGCAGGCACACGCACATGCAGGTAAACCTACACATGTACACCTTTCTTAAATCCCTCTGACCTACCAAAATCTCTATGCACAGGCTTTTCTTTAGTGTTTGCACTCTGGCTGTTACAATAAACATGTTCACTAAAGGGTTTCGAAGGAAACCAGAAACTAGGTTAATTCTGACTACTGTTATTGGAAAAGTAAAGGGGAAGGAGGAAGGTGATACTTCATCCAGTCTCTCTGTAAGGACTGTACTGGACAAAGATCTGTATCTGCTTTTTTACCTTCTTATCCTCAGCTCCTTCACCTCCACACGTACATCCGCACATACACTCTTCTCTTAAGAGCTCCTTTGGATGAGTCTCCCTTCTATCCTGTCACCGATGCAAGGATGCTGAAGAGCTTCTGCAGGGCACCTGAGCATCCCCACTTGCACACTAACACAAAAAAAGCAGCGGGATGGGGAAAACACAGCACGGTTCCAGCCCCTAAGTTTCACTTCCGTGTTTCATTGACTTTTAACCTGAGTTTTTGTATTGCTGATGATCACTATTCCTCTCAAAAAAACAAACACAAGGGGCATTTCTTATGCCACTACCCCAAGTTTATCCCAGCGTCTTAGTCTTCTGTTATCCCAAATAAAGCACATTATGGGTATGAGCAGCTTCCTCTGCATAGATTTTCCTACCCATATTTCCCCTAAAGACGTTTAAGGAGTATCCATAACTATAACTTGGACTTTGGCAGGGCCTGGCTGGCTCTCCAAACTCCAAGGTATGAGAAATACTTAATTTTCTGTTCTTTAACTGCTAACAAGTGGTCTGCCCCTTTCCAAGAAGAGAGGGCTGTGTTCTTGGGTCTTAGCTTCTTTTCACTGAGGACTTTGCAGTGAAGACCATGTAGGCAGGAGATAGTTCTGTGTTAGGTGACAGAGGTGAAGAGCAGCAGCCAGAAGTGAGGGCAAGGGGATGTATGTAGCCACAGAACTGGTGTTTGTGGGTTGCCTTTGCAGGCAGATATGGAGATGGTCAAGGTACATCTCTCAGGGCTGCAGAAAAGGAAGGAATGTCTTTTCTTTATCTGTGTTTGCATGACGAGTGTTTTCCTAAGCTCACAGCTGCATTGTTATGTACCTTATACACATTATCTTGCTTTTATATGGTCTTGGACTGCTCTGTGGAGGGGATCCTGGCTGTCTGACTCCTCAGAGAGGGCACTTTCAGATATCTGAGTTGCAGATAGGGTTATTTTTTCATTAAGAGCACTGTAAATACAATTAAACCAGACTTTATTTCTACTATAACTCCCCTGGTAGAAGGGCTATCTGCAGACTGTAAAGAGAAATAGGTAAAAAGAGTAAAATAAATATCCTTAGAAGGTGTATTTTGTCTCTGTGTTCTTTTAACCTCAGAAGTACATGTTATGACAGAGAAGACAAAGACCCTCTCCACCTATTTCTGTGTG
This sequence comes from Nestor notabilis, assembly GCF_000696875.1. NCBI lineage: Eukaryota > Metazoa > Chordata > Aves > Psittaciformes > Psittacidae > Nestor > Nestor notabilis. The sequence goes on along the minus strand of NW_009924929.1, from coordinate 1,068 downwards.
CCAGAAAAGAGTTAGCATATCTAAATAGCTGGCCCTGTATCACAAAACCTTAAGGTGCTTTAATTCCTTAGAAGTGAAGCTAGCCCTCTGCTTACTGTGAAATATGGGAGCTTAGAAATGATTTAAAATTATCTTTCCCCCTCCCTTCTAGTCGTAAGTGGAATTTAGCTGGAACACAGAATAGGGGCCCCATGTTTTCCCAGATAAGCTTATGATTTGCAGGGAGTGGGAAAGAAGAGTGTGTAGCAGTAAATCAGAAAGTCCATAAGGCGTGGAGAGAGGTCAGGCTTCTGACTGCAATAACCACTTCAGAAAGGATGCAAGTGAGATAAGGCTTGTTCTTGGCATTAAATGATGCTGGTCAGCACAAAACATTTTGCTTTGCCTTCCAGGGTCTAATGCCATGAAGCTGATATAGCTGGGTAGAGCAAGGTGTTCATGACTAGCTCGGAGCTGCCAACTGAGAACACCACTGACTTTATAAAAGCTTAGCCTTAAAATACGGCTTGAACAGCAAGCGCTGCTTTTGCTGGTGCACTTTCTTGAGAGATGATAGATTAGGCAGTAGGTTAAAAAGCCAGATAGAAACATGGAATTCTATCGAGACAAGTTGGTTTTCGAGATAGTTGAGCAAAGGCTGTGATATCAGCAGGTGAGTGGCTCTCGGTATCCCACAATGAATCCCACAAGAGGTATCTCAGACGATAATGCATGTTTGAATCTGAAACGCCAAGTGGGTCACCTGGTATTACTCTTTTTCTCTTCTTTTTCTACACGTGTTTGGGCATTCAGAGCACACTGGGATAGGTCCCTCCAATAGGATAACCCAAATCTTTTTCCAAAACTCATTGGCTATATCAACATGGTGGAGCTAAGGTATGCAGCTCACATACAAGCAGCCTGTGCTCCCCATTGCTCCTAGTGCCTGTCTGGAAGGTAGAAGGGGGTCTCAGAAAGTAGGACTGGCAATTTCACAGTTCTTCATTAAAACTTGCTGCTGTGGTGGAGCTGCCCACTGGACGGTACAAGGGCTCTGCGTGTACAGTGCTATAGGAGGCCCACATGCTT
>NW_009924928.1:3089-4319 GCF_000696875.1 Nestor notabilis | reverse complement strand
CCCTCCCAAATGCCCCCAAACGATTCCCAAGTGTTTGGGACCCCCCAGCCCCCTCCTCCAAACAAATAACACCAGGAGGCGACTGCAGCGATGGCGGTTTATTCCATTTGGGTGTGATATGTGAGGCTTTGTTCATCAGAAAGCAACCTAACAATGTACAACCGAACTCCTATTGTGTAACCCCGTCAGATGTTATGTGAAACTCTGCGTAACCGCCATGCGGAATTGGCAGGGACAAGATAACTGCAGACATCCGGGATTAGCAGAGGCAAGATAACTGCAGACATCCGGGATGAGGAACTTGCAAAACTAGGTAAAAGGTTAATGAGGAAGGTGACTTGCCTTCCTCCCCACGACCACTGAGGAGCAGAATTCGCCCCCCAGCAACAAGCCCCACATGCGCAGAGGAAGAATGGAAAGAACACGTACACCGGAAGGGAGAGAAGTATAAAAGGTGGAACCTACAAGGAGGAAGCACGCGCCGAGGCAGAGTAGAAACTCTGCGGCCGCCCAGCGCTGTATTTTGTCTGCTATCGCTTGCTCAGATTGAATTAAAGATTGGACGATTGACAAGATTGGCCTCTGTCATTTATGACAAAATTGGTGCTGTGACTCGGATGGAGGAATTCTGACGGACTCACACTCTAGGGGGAGGCGCCCCACTCATAAGAGTGGCCCCTTGTCTGTGTTTCGGCTCTCCTTCACCGACAAACCCAAATTCGGTAGCAGATAAAAGGTGAAGCTGGCAAACCCCTTAAATTTTGTGCACGAAGCCCGAACGAAGAGGACGAAGACGTGAGTACGTGAGTATAATGGAGAATCCGTTCAGAGTAGGGGTTGGAATCCTGGTGTGTGTGAATGAGATGTCCAAGCGTGGACGAAGCGAATGCGGACCTCTTAGTAGTGCGGTTCCCATATCCCGCAAGGGACTGGGCCACAAGGAGAGGGCGGACAAGAGGGCAAGTGAAAAAAGGCACATCAGAAGATGGGACAGAAAAAAAAGAGCAAGGTTTCTGGTCCCATGGGAGGTTCTGAGGGAAAGATACCTCCAGATAGTCCTGTAGGTTTAATGATTAAGTATTGGGATGACTATCCTTCTAGAAAAGGGAAGGATAGGGCAAAGATGATACATTACTGTATGGAAGTATGGGGAGGCACCACCTATACTGACCAACATACGGGTCTTTTGAAGATTGGATATGCCAAGCTTTAAATATATATGTTAATTCA
>NW_009924928.1:1838-2702 GCF_000696875.1 Nestor notabilis | reverse complement strand
GCGGTACCCTTAAACTCAGGAGATGTCAGGGAATTTAAAAAGGAAATGGGAACCCTGTTGGAAGATCCTTTGGGGGTCACAGAAAGGGTAGACCAATTCCTAGGACCCAATATTTATACGTGGGAAGAGTTACAAGCTATACTGGGAATCCTGTTTACGGCCAAAGAAAGGGATATGATCAGGACTAATGGGAATAATCAAAACGAGATGCATAGGGGCCACATGCAAGACCTAAGGACCATAATAATACAAGGCATAAGGGACTCGGTCCCCAGAGGTCAGAATATTAACAAAGCCTTTAGTGAACATCAAAAAAAAAAAAAGGGGATGAAACCCCCACAGAATGGCTGGAGCGGTTGCGAAAATGTTTCCAACTCGTGGACAGACATTAGGAAGAAACTAGAAAAGTTAGATGATCAGAATGGCGGGAGCGGTTGTGAAATAGTTTCCAACTCGTGGACAGACATTAGGAAGAAACTAGAAAAGTTAGATGATTGGCAGACGAGAGGACTTGATGAATTATTAAGGGAAGCTCAGAAGGTATATGTAAGGAGAGAAAAGGAAGAGGGTATTAGAAGAAATTCATAGGAGGCAAGCACGGATGTTGATAGCGGCTGTTAGAGAAGGACAGAAGGAATTAGGAAAAGGAGTATCTGGAAAGAAGCTGGAATATAGGCAGGATCAAGGATTTAGAGGACCTCCCAGGGGAAGGGAAAAGGAGCAACCGATGTCACATCTGGTTCAAAAAGTCTGTAAGCTGTAGATATTAAGGGTCTTAGAACACATACATGTTCCTTCTTACTGTTCCCCTATATTTAATATTGGCTGTCAGAATTTACTATTTACTGTCCTCTAGCTGGTCTT
>NW_009924928.1:0-1236 GCF_000696875.1 Nestor notabilis | reverse complement strand
TGTTTGGCATTTTCTTAAATCTTCCCAGATTGCAAAATACTTACCCAAACTTAAACATACAAGGAGAAGCAGACATTTTCACAGTCACAACCCGAAAAGTTAATCTTCTCAGTTATGCCTACAATGTCAAATTTAGGAGCTGTAATTTCCCATGCACAAAGTATCAGTGGTGGTTGGGTGCACTCATGCAAGGAGGCGGAAGGGGAAGGTGAGTATTTTCTACTTCTCCCCAATGCATTCATTCCTGCACTGCAAGGTAAAAATCCCAGGCAAGACAAACCAGGACCAGCACTTACCTAAACCTTGTTAACAGAGTTAAAGCTAGGAACTGCTGTAACTTCAGGAAGATTTATTACTTGGCTTTGTAAAGTGAAACATGTCCTTTTCCCTCATAGACTAAGAAGTGGTAACAAGTTATGCTAACCTCTGAAAAGTCAAGGAAGACAAAGCATCACTGTAAATACAGTAGATTTCTTTTTTTAAAAAAAATCACAGGCAAAAGCTTGTAGAAATTCTGGCACTTGCAATTCTGCAATGTCCCCAGCTTGGGAATGGTCTGAACATCATGAGCATTCCCCTCATGTAAGAGAAGCTACGTGGGCAAGCTGCAGTCGTACTCTTCATTTTGCTCATCGTAACTGATAACTCACGGTTGCAATGCCAGTGTAAAACCTGGCATTAAATTAGCTCTACATGCTCTGGTTGCGGAATCCAACATTAACTTGGGGAGATATTTTAATTCCTAGCGCACACCTTTTAAAATTCAGGGAAGGAAAAACCCCAAAACATAGCATGCCCCAGAAGAGGTAGGGAGAAGCAAAGGTGCCCTGTCTGTAAACCAATCTTTTGCGCTTACTCTTTTCAAATGAAAACGCGGCCTTTCAAACCACTAGCTGCTCCACTAGCTGCCACAGTGCTACATCCCCTGTATGCCTTGCTCTTAGACCTATAAGGAGAGAGCAGAAAATTTAACTAAAGCACATTAACATAATTTTAAAAAGTCTTTTATACCACAAAAGTGTAGTTAAAAATAAATAAATAAACTAAAAAAATTGGCGCCTTTTCTTACTTGAGAAATTTTAATATCTAGAAAGCCCAATGAGTACAATGGAGTAACTGCAGAAAGGTGCCTGTGTACAGACAGATTGTTAGCACTAAGGCTGACAAGCAGTTGAACCTATTCCTTCTCATATCATCAAGCATCTAAATATTATTATTTTGATCACAGCTAAGTGA
>NW_009924927.1:0-2427 GCF_000696875.1 Nestor notabilis | reverse complement strand
GCCAGGTTGGACAGAGCCTTGGGCGACAAGGGTTAGTGCGAGGTGTCTCTGCTTATGGCAGGGGGATTGGAACTAGATGATCTTAAGGTCCTTTCCAACCCAAACCATTCTATGATTCTATGAAGGAACATCATAGAGCACACAGCACTAGCACTACTGTGCCTCTCTTCTACCATGCGTGGAATTACGTCTTAAGTTCCTGACTTACCATTGTGTATTAGGGTATAATTAGATCCACAGCTTTAACAACAGTTATAAAAAAGTAGAATAGTTAGTTGAAATCAAAGTATTTTCTGAGTTAGCTGTTTTGCTTATCGCACTGTCTTTTTGGAATGCCTTTTTCCTTCTATCGCATTTTCTGCTTTGGATTATGCAGTGTTCGCGTAGAAAAAAGAGCAAGTATCTTCACAGTTGCAGAATCCAAGCATTTACCTTACAGATAAAACTAGGACATGGTATCTGTTAATTTTCTATAAAGAAATAGTCCCAAAATTAGTCTGGAAATGTCTTCCAGATGCCTTTAAAAAACATTTGTCTCCTCTCCCCTTGTCATAGACTTAATATTTTATTATGGCAATTTAATACATTTTGTCAGGGGTAAGTGCTTCAAAACACAATGGTAATATGTGAGTGTCTGAAGGTGTGCTTTTTGTTTCTTTTTTTGTTCCCGTTACTGTTACTTAAGTCTTAACTTTTAGAGTTCTCAGCAGGATCCAAAGAAATGTCTTCAGAGGGAGTGGAAGGTCTGTGAAATGCTTTTGAGTTGAGAGCAGAGATGCTATAAAGAAACTGCCTAAGTGGTAAACATTGCTATCTGTAGCATGTTTTAATTTCTATGGATGGGTGCCAAGATCTGTGTATGTCTCTTCCTTCTTCCATTGCCTTGAGAAGTTAGAAAATGTCTGGTTTTATATTGTTTGGAGTAATATGTTTTAAGATGTTGGGAAACAATGAAAACACAAGACAATTACAAGTGGAGGCTGGAGCAGATGTTTCAAATACAGCAAATGTTATTTTAGGATCATTAGATCTTCCTTTTGTGCTTTCTGAGATGATGAGACACAAAATGTCTAAAGAACACACTTTTTTCTCCCTGGTCTTTATGTAGCATTTTTATTACCACAATTAAATTGACACATTTGATACTGTCTTCCACGTCTGTCTTACATTTGCAAATATACAAAGATGTTTAAAATCATACTACAGAATAATGCTTTATAGCATTTATTGCATTATAGCAATTTTTTATACTTTTAAAAGGCATATTGCTTCTGAGCACTTGCTGTTCTTCATACATGAGTTCATTCTCCACATGTGAATAATTTGACAAGGTTTTCATGGGAGCATTGTGGTACTGCGTGGACCAGACATTCACTGAAAGCTGATACTGCTAGATCAAAAGCGGCGGTTAAGGTTATTTGCCTGGAATACCTTGAAGCATGAGGGCCATACCTAAATTGGTCCTGGAGGATGCTCCAGAGAGTACCCTAGGGAATTCAGGATCAGTGAAATGACCTGTCTCCATGCTAGTGTAGAGGTAATAGAGATTTGTAGTTTATAAGTTAGTTGTCAGAAAAGTTGGTGTATTGTAGAGGCCACACCTTGTATGGGTGAAAACTTACTGTGGTATTTATGGCAGTCAGCAGTTAGACTTTACAGTAAGTTGATTTTACTATAATGCACAACAATCTATATGGTTTGGCTGGATGGTATTAGTCTAGCGCTAGAAGAAAAATACTATTAGGTACACTTACAAAAAGCTGTGCCTAATCTTTCATCACTCTCACGAGCACAGATTGAAATTTCCAAGTTAAGACAGAAGGGAAAATAGGCTCCTTTTATCTTCTGGATGTTAGTAGGTATGTGTTTAGTTCCCTTTTGGGACTGAAGCCATCCTAAGGCAGGTTTGAAAGCTCTTCTGTAAATGTATTTGAGCTGTACCTCATCAGTCATGCCTGAGCTATCTTATTTCAGCTGAGTCAAGGGAGGAAGGATGTAATGTTCAGCTCCTTCTGGAGCTAAGATTTCGTAAGACAAAAATAATTTCCTGCTCCCTCTAGTCATGTACGTGGAAGACACAAGTCAGTGATGAATGGACAGAAGTGTGTCTGTGTGTCTTACCAGATTAACAGCACAGTGACGTTGAATCTGCAAGTTTCTGAGGTGGGGAGTTCAACACTGCTTCAAAACCAGTGACATTAAGACACCTAACTTCAACTTTCTAGGTATTCTAATTTCCTTATATTGTAAAAACTGTAACAGCAACACAATTTTGATGTTCTGCAGACGTCAGGGATGACAATTTGCAGTATATCCTCTGTGTGAGACAAACTCCCTACTGAAGGTTCGCCCCACCCCAAACCCTTCCATGACTGTCAGCTCTGCTCTTAGAGCACTCCTGCGTGGAAGCAGCCGGGCGCTCGGCTC
>NW_009924926.1:52244-58509 GCF_000696875.1 Nestor notabilis | reverse complement strand
AGGTTGGATCAACGGAATGGAGAACAGCACGCAAGCCAGCACTTCTGTCGAGAAAAGAAATCACCATTGGAGAAGTTACAAGTTGATTATTGACCCGGCTCTGAAAAAAGGACAGCACAAACTCTACCGTTACGATGGGCAACATTTCAGCATGCCTGTGAGTGAGGGGGGGGGGGGGGGGGTTTCCCCCATTGTGCTGTACCCCCCCTCATCCTTCCCTTTCCTCTGTCTTACGGGTGTTTTGGGGGGCTGGGGGGTCCCTCTGGGTCGTGGTAACCCCCGCTGTAGCTCATGTGTATGGGAGGGGGATTTGGGGGGGACAGACACAGCCACCAAAGTTACCGCCACCTGACACTGTGTATTCAACTGTCAGGAGCCCAAACCTGCGGCTTTATTGCCGTGTTTCCAATCTGTGTGCATTTCCCAGCAGTATTGCAATTTGACACGTGTGTGTATGTGTGTGTGTGTGCTTTCCCCTTCCCCCGAGACAGCCCGGGCTTCCTTGGGGTTTATTTTTTATCTTGCATTTGTATCTTCAGTTTCAAGCCCTGCTATTGCTGGTTTTGTGCTTTCTCTTCTCCTCCTAGAACTCGGGAATCGCTCCTGTGGATTGTGTCAGGGATCCCAGAATAGGGCGAATATGGACCAAAACTAAGGAGTTGGAGCTGTCTGTCCCCAAATTCAAGGTACAGCCCTGACTTTTGGGTTTAGGTCTGTATTCCTGTTTATCTGGAAGTGAAGCCTCACTTCCAAGTAGTTTAATGGGCCGTTTAAATGACAGTCGTATTCCTATTAACATTATTATTTGGCAAATTGTTTAACAATAATCCTTTTCTACAAAGATAAGGAGGAATCAATGCAGCTGTCTGACGAGATCACTTGAAGGTGTTGGAGCTGTGTCTTGGGGGGGCTCCTCGGGCAGCGGGCAGTGGAGGGGGGCTCTCTGCTGACAGCACTGCTCAAAACACGTATTTGTTGCCCAAAAAAGCCCCGGTTTCAATGAATGGCTGCAGCAGCAGAGTCTCCACTCAGCTCCGGGTTCATCCCAGACCCTTGGAGGCAGTTTTCTTTCCCCAAAGTTTGCAGGGTACTTTAACCCTTTCCCTCCCATTAACCTCCCCCATGCCCATTAACGATAATTATTATCACCCCCCCACCTTGTGCCTGTTTCCAGATTGATGAGTTTTACGTGGGGCCAGTGCCCCCCAAGCAGGTCACCTTTGCCAAACTGAACGACAACATCCGCGAAAACTTCCTGACCGACATGTGCAAGAAATACGGTGAAGTGGAGGAGGTGGAGATTCTCTACAACCCCAAGAACAAGAAGCACTTGGGCATTGCCAAAGTGATCTTTGCCACTGTCAAAGGGGCCCGGGAGGCTGTCCAGCACCTTCACAACACCTCGGTCATGGGCAACATCATCCATGTGGAGCTGGATACAAAAGGTGAGGGGGCACATTTCGGCCTTACGTGTTTGTGGTTTGGGGTGATGCTGCCTTTCTCTCTCCTAAAACGAGAGGTGATGAGGGTCTTGTGGTTACCAGTCCGAAGGGAGTGCTGCTGTCCCCCGGAGTGGGTCTGGTTTCTGGGGCCTTTGCAAGTCACGTGGAGCCAAATGTGTTGTCTGTTGCTAGGAGACAGCCCTGTAATTTGCAAAATGCTGCCATCCTGCCCGTCCCCTGCCCATCCCCTGCCTGTCCCTTGCCCTCGGAGGCCTCCCGTGCCCCCCCCGTCTCCACGTCCCAGCCTTACCCTGCTCAACCACCTCTCAGGGCTGCTGGACCCCCGTGGCACCTGCTTTTTGCAAACTTGGGATTTTTTGCCAAACCTCGGAGGTTCCTTGGACCCAAATGTCTGGATTCTCTTGGCAGCAGCGGGGCTGGGTGCTGTCCTCTGCGTGCCTGGCATTTCATTGATTCTTAACAGCAAACTGGAGGCTGGCAGCAAAAGAGTGCACACACAGCACTTGTCAGTGTGTGCGAGTGTGTAAGTGTGAGACTGTCTCTTAAAGCGACAGGAGCTCCCAGTCCCGGAGGTAACCAACCCTCAGCCCCAGCCCCGAGCTCCAGGGAGCCCAATAAAGTTTCTGGAAGCACTGCATTTCACTGCTTTGTCTTCTTCTCTTTTCCCCAAGTGTGTCAGCGAAGGGCTTTGCTAAAATATGCCTAAATTTTAGTAAATTTCTAAATCTGAGGAGGTGTAAGTCGGTTGCTGCTTGTACTTCTTCACTCCAAGCATGGCATTTCTAGTTTAAAACTGACTAGCTGCAGTCTTCCTTGCAAAGAGGGTGTTATTAACATCATTTTCTTAAAAATGCTGGTATTTTTGTTCTGATATTAAGAGGTTGCAACAATTTAGTGTACAACTTATACAGCACTTGGTGTGCCACATGTAGTAAGAGGACATAGTAGGATCTTTATTGACGTTACTGGTCACCGTTAGAGAAAAAACACAGTAGTAGTATAATATTTTCTGTTGTCAGTTAAGCTTGACTCTTACATCCATGTACTTTGAAATTCTAGTATCATCAATTTTTACAGGCAGGCTCCTTCCCCTGCTTATTTTGAAGGTAAAAATTATATTTAAGAACAAATTAACCATTTGTAGGTTTAATAACAAAAGCTGAAGCAGGCTCGTAAGTGGTGCACATCTTAATGAGAGGCATTTTAAGCTGATTGTACAACATTCCTACTTCTCCTCTGCTGATAAACTACTCTGCAAGTCTTGAGCAAGCAGCTGTTCAGGAAAGTTAGCTGCACGCCAGGGAAATGAGGGGCTTTTATGCTTCTGTTTTCATGGGAGAACACATTGAAGTCTTAGTTTTGAATTGCATTTTTGTTTGCCAGCTCTATGCTTTTTATGTATTTTTTCCACTTGCATCTCTTTCATTCTAAAAGAGTGAGATTGTCACTGTGCTATAATATGTCAGAATCAAGTAAAAATGCTATTCCTAAAATAGCATTAGCAGGTTAGGACATTCTTAAAATAGGTACGGTAGAATTTTCAACATGTCTTTCTAGTATTAGTTTTCCAGGAGAACGAAAAATTGGTTAAAAACTTGATTTTCGTAGTTTAGCAAATAGGTGTTTGGAGTGAATGTGTCTTTTTATCTGTCTGGCCAGAGCACAGGGCTGGGAATTTGGAAGTAATAAATCTAGCCTCTTCGTACAAGACAGGCTAGTTTAAAGCAACTTCTCTTTTTCAGTTTATTCATCTGTAAAATGGACACACTTAATAGTTATCTGTCCTTAAAGAAATAGTTAGGACTCATTTCATGTTCATAAACCTCTTTAAAAATGAAATTGTAACTTCTGTTGCATTATGTTGGGGATCCAGGAGGCAACTTTCTATCTTTCTAACAATTACTTTGTGTTTATTTAAAAGCAAGTTTTAAAGGAAGCTTAACACTTGCATATCACTGGCATTGTAGTCGTATGTGGGGGTTGTGTGTGTTAGTAGTTCAAGCACAGTATTTCAAGCATCTCTTCAAGATCTTGCAGTGAAGAGATCAGTTTTGTCATGAGTAAAGTTTGCAGTTGAACTAAAACAGTTTACATAGTTGAGCATGTGGCTCAAGGCTTTGTGAAATGAGATTTGATACCCAAATAACCTCATCTGCAGCATTTATTCCAGATAAATGATAAATGAGCCTTTTCCAGTCTGGAGAATCGTGCTAAAGGGTGCTTTGCTTTGAAATTGTACTGAGTGATTCACAGGCAGTTTGGGGTTTGATACTGCAGGAATTCCTCATGAAAGTAGTCCTGTTTCAGAGCAGATCTTGCCTGAATTGATGTTCGGGGCTCAGGTGCTGAATCTGTCCATTTTTCTACGTATTCTTTAAGAGCAAAATTCATACAGTTTCAGGGTCTGATTCTGTTGTTGCCTTTGAAGCTGATGACAGATTTCTTGCAGACTGAAAATCAGTAGGACTGGGGTTTTGTGGGAAGAAAAAAATCCAATATTAAGAAACCGTGTCTTTGTAGAATTTAGGAATGAAAAGGCTAATGCTCAATAACAGTATGTGAGACAGTTTGCTTCTGTGGCTCTTACTCTTTGAATTATGCCACTGAGCACACCTTAAACGAGGGGAAAAAAAGAAAGGATTTGTTGGTGTCTTTTTGGAAAAGCAGCATTAACGGTTCTGTCCTTGGCATTCCCAGGCATTGTGTTTGCATTAGTAACAGCCAGTTTCTACTAGCAAGGTGTGTTGGAAGAGCTTTCTGAAGTGGCTCTGGGTGTTGGCAGAGCCTTGTCCCTTGAGTGAGAGTTTCACTTCTCAAATCTGCAAGCTATTTGCTTGGCACTTTGGAGAAGAAGGAAACTGCCCCTCTCCAGAAAGCACGGTGAAGAGAGAGCTGCCAAGCAGGCTGAGAAGAGGAAAAGGGATTTAGAAACCTCCTTGCCTTGGCTGGGAAAGGGAGTGTCTGACTTCACTTGCCCAGCAGATTGTTTAAAACTGATCCCTGCAAGCCTCAGAGGTGATACCTGCTCCTCTGTTGCATGGATGCAGCGGGCTGGGAGTGGTAGCAGGGTCTTGTGGGTGTCAAGAATCTGTCTTTTTACCTGGGCTGTGTTATTTCTGGTTGTAATCAACTCTTCCATTGTGGTCTGTGCAGGTGAAACCCGCATGAGGTTCTATGAGCTGCTCGTTAATGGTCTTTACACTCCTCAGACCCTCCCTGTGGGCACCGAACAGGATGTGTCGCCAACTGTGAATGAGACTCTCCAGGTACGTCTGCTTGTTTGGTTTTAAGAATAACTCTCCAGAAAATTCCAAACATGCAGCATTAACGTGAGCATTTTGACACTTTTAATTTAGCTTCTCTTTGGTTTTTTTCTGTCTTGCTATAGTTTCAGTGGATGTTACTAATTAACTTTAAATATAACTTGCTTCTAATTGCCATAGCAAATGTAACTCTGTGAATGCAGTGCATGTGGCTAATCTGTATGCTGGTGTCTGCATAGCATGGTAAGTGCTTTTTGTCTTTGAGTGAAAAATGCTTATAGAACTGACAGTATGTGCCCTATTAACATTAGAAATTCCTGCAGTTAGGACTGGATTGGGTCTGTCCCTGAGATGAGGTTATTCCCTTGAAGTCAGGGGGAATGATTTACAGTGGTACATTTGGCCAAGTGTCTGCAGTGTGTAATCCTTAGTGTGTACGTTCTTCAGCCTTGCTTAAAGGCTGAATGATAAAATGTGTCTGCTCTTGAATAGTGGCATCAATTTTCCAGAATCTTAATTAGTCACTGGAATCAGTTGCTGATAAAAGCAGTGGATGGAATTCCTGAGGGATTCCAGAGGTCCCTTGATATCTAGGGTACAATTCTCTAAATGGCATTTACAGTTACCTGCTCCCTTGCAAAATCCACTGGGATGAGAGGACAAGGGGGAAGTGAAGCCTGTTTGTGTGAAGTCATCAGCATTCGTGGCTTGTCTAAGTATACTTTGGCTCCTGATTGTGGCTTAGGAACTCACTTTAAGGCATCAAATTTGAAAGAGAGGCAGAGATTTCTCTTTTTTTTTTTTCCCGTTTCTTTCTACTTCTCTGCATTCTTAGGCGTTTCTACAATGCAGTAATTTCATTAATTCCCTGATCAGATGTGTTCAGGACAGGTAAGAGCTGTACATTGAATGTGAAAATCCCATTGACCTGAAAAATAATAAAGTTCTCTTCTCCCACCAACTACCCCACCAGCAATGAGGCAAAACACCAGTATCCTTTTAAGAGAATCATAAAGAGACTGATTCTTCCTTACCTCCTAGCAAGGTGTTTTTAAAGGCAGGAGGGAGGCAAGTAATGATTTTCCTGGGAGCCCTGCTATGAGCAGGGCCTGGCTTTTTATTTCTGCTGGTTACACATCTCAAATGAAAATGCCCAGATTTGTTCTTACTCCTTTTTTCAGGGTTAACAGCAAAAATTGATGGTATCCCCTAAAGCAGTCCCTGTTGTAATTGTCTTTAAGATTGTTTCTCTAGAACTTGTGTTCATGTATTATGTTATTATCCTGGATTGATTTTGTTTCCCAATTACCATCAAAATTTGTTGCTTCGTGGGGAACTTTAACTGTTTGCATCATGTTCTTGTCACCAGAATCTGCCAACGAACTTGTTTGCTATTGTAGTTTAGTAAAATACTCCTGACATTTGCTTTCTCCCTCATGCAGAGCAACAAAGACCTGACAGTTCTGTGAGCCACAATCCCTGCCTACAGACCATATCCAAACCCCACTGAAAAACAATCCACATCATATCTACACCAAA
>NW_009924926.1:356-52213 GCF_000696875.1 Nestor notabilis | reverse complement strand
CAGCAGGAAGCCCGTGGCTGGGTTTTGACCCTTTCTGTGGGTTTCAGAACAGTTGAGGAAGAAACTTCCCTGATGTCCATGTGGTCGTGGTCTCGAGGGGGTCACACAAGTCCACACTATTGAGTGGGTGAGATGTGGTGAGGGTAGCAGGCAGGGAAGAGAGCTCAGCTTGACTTTGGAGGTGCTGGTGTGTTACAAGCAGGTCATTTTAAGGGTCTCTCTACCCACCTGTGCTTGGGAGAGTTGCAGCCAGCCTGTAGTCTCACCAGTTCACTGTCCTGGTGTGCTTTTGGGGATTTGGAGCTCAGTCCTGCCTTCTGCTGCCACATGGATTCTCACTGAGCTCTTCTTTTGCGTTGTGGAACATTGATTGTGGTGCTGATCATCAGAGTGGCACTGTTATGACTCAGCAGAGTCTGAGTTGGAGCAGGGCTGCTCTTAGAAACCCCCTGAATGTGCCTACAAAGTGAGTTGCAGAGCGGTTACTTGGCTGCTCTGTAGCCTTGTAGGGTTTCAGTTTCAAATGCCATGGTCGGTAGGGCTCTGCTTCAGCATTTGTCTTTGGGAAGGGGTTTCAGAAGGTGTTTCTGGCTGTAGAGAACTTTCTGTGCCTTTTATACCTGTAGCCTTCTCCCTTGTTAGAGATGAGCGTTTGGTAGAGAGGGTGGTGGCTCAGCTCCCTCAGCTGGACCAACACAAAGCCCTGCAGCCTAGGTTTGGTTGCAGTTTGCTGATTTGTAGGTTTTGATTTGTTCACATTAAAAAAGATAAATTGATAATTTCATAGCTCAGAATTTTCTTATTATCTTTCCTGTTTGCAATTTAGACAAGCCTTGTATAGCTGAAAATGAAATGTTTAGCTGAAAGTATTGTGCAAGTCTCCTGTTCACCTGCTGCTCTTGGGTATAGCTCACAAGGAATACTGTTGTGTCTGCTTTCTTCTTCCTCCTTTTATAGACAAGTTCCTCTTCGCTTGCCTTTCAAATCTGAGGGAACTGTCAGTAATGGATAATGGTTCGTGTTTTCAAGGATGCTGTATCCTGTTTTATTTTGCCATGGAAATCAGTGCAAACTCCTGTGTGCTCAACCCCTGTGAAAACCAAACGGATTAGACGAATACCTTTTACAATGTGTGTGTTTAGGTGCTTTTCTCTCTTTTGTTTTTCTAGTTGACGGATTCCCTGAAGCGCCTGAAAGACAGCAACCTGTCCTCTGCGGGATCCTCTGTCACCCCCAACAGCAGCACCCCGTTTTCCCATGACACAGCCTATTCCAGCTGCCGGCAAGACACCCCAAACTCTTACAGCCAGTTTACCCCCCAGTCCCAAGGAACACCTCACACCCCACGGTTAGGGACGCCGTTTTCCCAGGACTCCACCTATTCTAGTCGTCAGACAACACCCGTGTACCACTTTGGGCAGGACAGTGGGTACAAACCCAGGAGACATGAAACTAAATTTACAGATGCCTACAACCGTCGGCCGGGACATCACTATGTCCATAACTCAGCGGGTGTTTTCCGAGGCACGGAGCATCAGTTTAGTACTTACAAATCCCATCAGCCGGAGCCAGTTCAGTTCTCTCACACTCCTCCCCTGAGCCACTCTAGTTCTTCGAGCTACAAATCTGCCTTCTCGCCCTACCAAGCACCAGCTGTATTTCCCCAAGCTGATGAGCAGCCATTTCCCCAAACTTCCAGGGAAGCAGAGTACCGAAGACCTGCACCACCTCCCACTGAGATGGTTGTGGAAAGCAGCACTGCCCCTAACATCGATTTTGTCCCAGTGAAGGAGAAGCAGGAGGAGCCTCCTCCGCCCTTGCCCGAATCGAACTCCGCTCCTGAACCGAGCACAGCATCCTTCTCTCAGACCCCAGAGAGAAGCGAGACCCCTGGCACCCCCACCATGGAGTCTGAAATGCAGCATAACAGTTTAGACTCACGGATTGAGATGCTCTTAAAAGAGCAGAGAACAAAGTTACCCTTTCTTAACGAGCATGACTCGGATAACGAGATTCGAATGGAAGGTAGCCCCATTTCCTCCTCTTCTTCCCAGCTCTCTCCCATCCCTATGTACGGTTCGAACTCCCAGCCCGGTTACAGAGGTCAGACACCTTCCTCGCGCCCTTCCAGCACAGGCCTGGAGGACATCAGCCCCACGCCACTGCCTGACTCTGACGATGATGAGCCCATCCCTGGGACAGCTTCCTTGAGTCAGAATTCCCGGGGGACATCGGAGGCTAGCATGACTCCTATTGATCAGCTGAGCAGGACCTCCAAACTTGAGACCTCGGAGGCTAAAGAAATGGTGCCTGGTGACCAGACTCCAACGTCGGAAAAAATGGATGAGGTAAGTGAGCTGCATCTGAGTTCTGAAGCTCCATGTATATTCCTAGAGCTGGACAGGGCAGGGAGCTGCGCTTCTGGTGGTGGTAGAGCATAGTGTTTCTAGAGCCTTTTTCTTAAGGCAGCTGGAAATGAGTGACACAAAGGGATGGTCTCAATCAACTTGCCAGTCTCCAGCTTCCCTTGTTCCTGATAGCAGCCAGCTGCAATTTATAGCTTCAGGAGAGCTCAAGGACTGCCCACGCCACAGAACTTTGGCCAGTGCTTGCGCTGTGTGAATGTCCTGAGTGTCAACAGACACTTAAGCCACTAGAGGAGTTAATGGAGCACTTTCTGCCATTGCTTTGGTCCCTGAGCACGGGTGTGTAAATGTGCACACACTTGCTTAACGGGGCTTTCATGTTATGCCGAAGTATTGAATGTGTACTTTGTTTGATGCTGGCTTTGTTTGATAGCTCTCCAGCTATTTATGCCGTCTGGTTTGAACAGGAGACAGTTGCTGGGTTTTAATACTCACTTTGCTCAGTTGAAAGGGGGAGGTAGCTGGCTTGTGGGGGATGTGCTCCACAAAGTCTTCCAATAATAGAGCAGAACTTGCTGCCTCTGCTGGGGCATTTGTGGCTGAAGGGACAGCGAGAGCGTAACAGTGTGGAATGGTGCCAGCAGGCAGAGAAGTTACCTTGCACGGGGTGTGTGTTTGGGAGGTCTGTTGCAACAAATGTATCGCTGCAGTAGACGTGTCAGTGCTATTCTGCTGTGTCAAAGAACAGTCAAAATACAGATCTTTGCAATTGCCAGACTGTTTCTCCTGTCTTTGTAATAGTCATGCAGGGAAACAGAACTGCTGTCCCTGGTGTGCAAGAACTCTGCAGTAAGGGTACCTCAACCATCCGAGAGGGCTGGTCATGTGTAAATGTCCCAGATGGGGCAGATCCATTGAAGTTACCCGTGCAAGTTTGCTGGGGTTAAGCTGGCAAAATGGGTTTCCCTCCAGTGATCTGCAGTGGTGAGGTTTCCACCTGAGAAGTGGCTGCATTTCAGGAGAGGAGGAGCTGCTCCTGTAGTTGTGGGCTTTGCAGAGCGCTTAACTGGAGGGAAAGTGCTGCAGCAGTAACAGAGTGCAGGGCTCGATGCTAAATACAACAAAACCCCAGTAACTGTAGTGCATATTTTGTTGTTTCTACATGCCTTTCCAAACCTGCTTGTCCTTGCAGTTGCCAGTTTAGCCTTTGAAACAATTCAGCTGCTTGAAGTCTCATTCATCATGTAGGCTGGCCCAGGATCTCCTCCTGGGAGGCAAGTCCCTGGCTGGTGGGACCTGATGATGTGTTAATTAGGAATGGAGTTTTGATTCCTTGAGCTCGGGCTGGCAGGCTTCAGAGGGATACTCTTAGTTTGCATAGAACAAGTGAGGAAGGCATCTCTCATCTCCTTGCCACTCTGGATTTGTATCTGCTGTCCTTTACTGCTGTGCAAGCCAATTCTGAGCACGTTTAGGAAGGTGGGTGAACACCAGCATGGCGTGTGGGGTCAGGCACTTTCCATCAGTGTTGGGGGACTGGCTGGGGTGTTACATTTGTAGGCTGTGATGTGGGGCAGCAGCATGTTCATGTTGAAGCCCATGTTCAGTCTTTGTCTCCCCTTAACGAGATGCTGGTGTCAGAAGTTCATATCGATGGGTCTGTGACACAGAATGATGCAAGTGCCCTGATCCTCTGCAGAAGTCAGAAAGGTGGTAGCAGGGTCTCCATGTGGGTCATTGCTGCCTTAATTATCTCCTCCCCCTAAAAAAAGTTTGATGTTTGTTGTTGGAGCTGTTTATTCCGCCCTTCTCTTGGTTACAAATCACACTAAACTATTCTGGCATGTTTGAAAAGTTGCCTGTGCCTTTCATTGCTCCTTCTGATGCACAAAAAACCATCTCCATGTGTTTTTTTGCTTCCTTCCCTCGCTTGTCTCCCCCCCAGGTTTTTTGCTTTAGAAAAAGGCTCTCCTGGCTTCCCTCCCTTGCTGAAGGAGCAGAGCTGAGCAGTGACTTAACATAGGCTGAAATTTGAGCTGCAGCTTTCCAACTGAGTTAGAGAGGGGCATTGAGTCAGTCTAAGGGCTGGAAAGCTGAACCTTCGGCTTCAGCCTATTGTGATACCACTGTTCAATGTTCAGTCCTTCAGAGAATCCTCCAGGAAAACAGAGGGAAGGCAGACCCGAATATTTCCAGGGACTCTGTAGTGTGGGGAGCAGAAATGATATATTAGTGCAGGGAGGGCTCATAAAGTATCATAAGGAAGCAATAAAGGGCAGAGAGATCGAACTTCTTATTTACTTCATATTTGGCTCTTCAAGGCTTGGAGCAGCCCCAGGCCAGCTCTCTTTGGGCGGATGCTCCAGCTGGGAAAATCTCAGGATGCAGAAGGATGTCAGCAAAGTCATAGGGAAGTTTTTCCCTGAGACAGAAGGTGCTCTTCAAGGAGCTGCTCCTGTTTCCAATGAAAACAAGCACTTTTTATTTATGGTTGCTAATAAGGTAACATTTGTTCTATAGGTGAAGTGCTGTCAAGTCATCAGGCAAGTTAACTACCCCACACTTGCCATAGGTAAGGGAGATGCAGCCAAGCCCCAGTTGCTCTGATTTATCATGCAAGACCCTGAGTTTGATTTCAAGATCCAATATGATACTCTTAAGCCTGAGCTTGGCAGGGAGTTTGGGTGTGGGAGAGGAAGGGCTGTGCATCTGCCTGCAACACCTAACACCCATAATCAGAGCAGTGATTATGGTCTGCAGAGAAAGTCCTGCTAAGCTTAGCCAAGGGACGAGCGCTGAGAAGAGGAACAGGTCGGGATGTGGGCAGTAGGAAGTAAGAGGAGAAAACGGATCCCTGACAACTACCTGCCAGCCAGGAAGGAAGGGCACAGAGGGCTTTTTCAAGAAGCTAGAAGATGGCAAGGAAAGAAAGAAGCTACATTATTATTGCTGGGGGTAATGATGTACAAACTTACTTTCTTGTGTTCCTGAGAGGTAACAAGGAAAGAACTGTAACTTTCTTTTTCACAGGATCTTTGCTGTTTCAGAAGTACAAAGGTTAAGTAAGTACAGTTTGACTTTCTGGCATCCCATTTGAACCAGGTCTTGTTTTCGCTTGGTTTGTTACAGGAAGAGGCCCTGCCTGTGTGTGCTGGGGAGGGTGACAGGACTGTTACAAGTCACGTTGTTATATATTGATGGTGCCTTTCATGTTTCAGCTTGTGAATGTATTAGTTTGTGTGCGTAGCCAGTGTGTAATAGGAAGATTGTGTGGCTGACAATGGTATTTTACCAGATTTATATGTACAAAAGTGCTTTTAATTGAGGGATCAACAGATTCCTGTCTTCCTGGTAGTTTGGCTGAGCACCTAGTTACTGTGGTAGGAGGTGCCTTAAAAACACCAAAGAGAATCCTAAAACATGAAGATTCTGAGAGATGAATGAGGTGAGAACAGTTCTGCTGCTGCTTGCATGAGTTTTAGCAAATGGTTTGGGGGGCAAATGAAGTCTCACAGTGCACCAGCAGCCCTAGAGCCTCCAAAAGCCACTGCTGTCACCAGCAGTGTCACCCCAGCATCTCACTTGGCTGTTGTGAATGTTTTTAATGCCGTGCTGGATGCTGAGGTGCCTCTTACAGGACAGCATCAGCATCCCTGTGACAAGCTGTGTGTGTGCAGCAGTTACCCAGGTGGGATTTCTGAGCTGTGCTTGCACATAGATGAGGTGGGTCAGGCTCAGCCCCACAGTGGGCTCTGCTGAAGTCCCTGAGGTTACATCTGGGCTGAATTTGCACTTTGCGTTGAAGTGTCTTTTGGGTTCTTGTGTGGTCATGGCCAGAACTGGAAGAAATTTATGTGCAAGTCTCCCCACATTGTCCCTCTGGAGCCTTAGCAGGATGTGATGACATTCTCTTCAAGACGCTGCATCGTGTCTTGTGCCACTCTATGCTGCTGCATCCCCATCCAGACCGGGCTGTGTTTCAGTAGCTGGTAAATGATTCCCCTTTCCCGCAGAGCCAAGTTCAACCTTTAGCTGTCATGAGAGAAAGCAGTGCCCTGATGTTGTCCAGGCAGTGAGAGGAGCTGCAGGGGAGTTCCTCTGCCAGCAGTACTTGCAGTGGTCACCCCAGGAATGGTTGATGTCCCTTGGAGCTGTGCTGTGCAGAAGCAAGTCAGTCTCTGTCTGCAGAGGGATGCTCTCCTCCTGTAGCCTGCTCCTACCCATAGCTCGTGTGGGGTTGGGGGCAGCCTCATGTTTCTGGGACGCTGACGGTGGGTTAGATGGAGCCTCCTAAAGATGAACCCAAACACACTCTCCTAAGGGATGTTTCTGGGCTGGAGAGTGCAGAAGTGATTTACTCAAGGTAAATGCACGCTGAGGTTGAGAAGGTAGAGTCTTAAAAGCCAGGAAATGTGATCCCTTCGTTTCCACAGTAACTGTGCATGAGCCTTTATGCCCATAAGTAGTTGTTATGTATGTGTAATGTATATGGGTACACCTGGGATCCAATTTACGGCTAGAGTGGGATTCATCATGTCTGGAGGGAGATGGGGGGAGTAGATGTGGGGAATGGCAGCTCTGACTGTGTTTTTTTTAATGGAAGAGGGGAGAAAACCCTGAGAGTTGTGATTTATGCCCTGTCTCATAAACACTTTTTCACATTTTCCTGCCTCCTGAGCTCCTGTGAATGCCATCATGCCTGACAGAACCTGTTCCTAATGGAAACTCAAAAAATAGGTATATGTTATGACCATGAATTTCCAGAAATGCAGCCAGCCAATGCCCAGGCAGCAAAGATTGGGATGGCTGCTGTGGTTTGACATGTGAGTTCCACCAGCCACGCTAAAGCTGTGAAATGAAAATGAGAGCAAGCTGCTTAAACTGTGGCTTCAGTTCTGCTCTCCCTGACCCATGCACAGCAGGAGTGAGAAGCCACAGGGACTTCAGGGGATCTTGCAGAGTTTAAGTGCTGAAGTTCAGAAAAAGGCAACACACAAATCCCTCAAAAGGTGATTTAAATATGACATGGCACTGGACCCTTCTGAGAGCTCAGAGGTTGGTTCAGCTTTTGTGACCAGAGGAGGGAGCACGCTGGGGCAGGATTATGTTCTCCCAGCGGTGCTCGGGGCTGAGGATCAGTTCCCATATCACCTGGCCAACATAAGGATGTCCTGGCTCCTGAAGCAGTGGGAATCCTCGTATTTTACCTTTTTTTCAGAGCTGACACTAGAAGACCACAGGCAGGGACTGCTTTTTTGAACATGCGATTCATTTTCCACATGACAACCAGCTGCCTCTACACAAATTTATACGAAGCAGAGAAGTCTGTTTTTCCCAAGTTGTGTTTCACTTTTGACTTTCTGTATTTGGCTCCAGTTTGCTTCTTGGGGTGCTTGCAGAGCTGGTGGTCAGCAGAGCAGAGGGCTTGACCAGCCAGATGCGTTCAGTAGAGAAGGTGGTGAGAGGTAACAAGCCCAGAATCAGTTTTTAAAGTCACTTCTTCAGAGCAGAATTGCATAGGATTCACCTCGTGTTCATGGTGATGCCCTGTATGTGTGTATTCATGGGAATAGGGGGGAAACTAAATGGAGAAATACTTGACTGTTTATGGTTTGGGTTTTTTGGATGCACAGCAACTGTAGAATGAGAGAACATGTCTGTAGTTGGTAACAGAGCTAGAAATGGTGAAATGCTCTGGAGTGTAACTGAAAAATAGAAAGCAGGCTGTGGTTGGGAGGCTGAGTGGTTCTTTCACTCTCTCATACCAGGCCAAGACTTTGAGGCTTTTTCATTTTGCATACTTAATAGAAATGACATTGCCATTCCCTTTTATAAATCACTGTTGCTGATTATACCCTTGCCACTGGCTCAGTTCATTCTCTGTTTTGCCACCAGTGACTTTCTGTATGTTTTCCATTCCTGGTGGAGGGGAATGTATCACTGCATTGCTTGTTAATAGGTAGAGCACTGCTTATTTTTTGTTTATGCAATCCATAGATGCTCTACTGCACTGGAAACCTAGCTCCAAATTACAATGTTTAACCATAGCACACAGCTTATGGCAGAATTATATTTGCAAGTCTGAGCTCTGCACCATTTGCAGTTAGAGAGCCCTGGGCATCTTCCCTTTGCTGCTTACAGAGTTCTTCCTATTCTTTTCAACACTCAGGTTTTAGCAGTGATGATACTGAATGTTCAGATGTCCTAAATACAGCCTGTGAAGCCTCGCATTGAAGTGACACATTTCCCTCACAGTTTCTCCAACCCATTATCATTCTGGTTGCATTTCACATCTGATGATTGTGAAAAGTGACCAAGGGAATGCAGACAAGTTGCTGGATGGCAGCGCGTGTTGCAACGTGCAGTGACACTGAGAAAATGTGCCAGTGTGTTAGGTAATCAGTAGAAATATTGAGAAAATAATTGCTGTTAACATATTGTGCTGGCAGGCACCAGCACAGCACTAATTTCTGGGGCTGGTTTTGAAGGAGATGGAGCAGCCGCTGTGTTCTATATGTGTCTGTGTCTGACACAGAGCAGTGAACAGACGAGCGCTTATTCAAATTTCTGCTGGCTGTTGCCTTTCCTGGAGTCCTCTAAATAGATACAGTTCATCAGTAGAATGGTTTTTTTTTCTATGTGCACCATTTTCAGTCCCATGACTTTGCCACCCCCCTTCTATTAATTGTAATTTTTACTTCGGGTGCTTGTTTGTTCCTAGTGAAGATGGGGCAAAACTCAAAACGAAACCTGTGAGTTCGTTAACTCAGCGCATCACGTACCTGCCCACGAGGGCTCCTTTAACCCAGTGTTACTGCTGTCTCGGGATTCAGTATGAAAGTGCAGTGCTTGCTTTTGGAAATGCCCATTCATCAGGACAAAAAATTGCTCAAAAGTTTTCAGCTCCTAGAAACGAAGTACTAAGAAAATCGTAGAATCCCAGACTGGTTTGTGTTGGAAGGGACCTTAAAGCTCATCCAGCTCCAACCCCTGCCACGGGCAGGGACACCTTCCACTAGAGCAGGTTGCTCCAAGCCCCTGTGTCCAACCTGGCCTTGAACACTGCCAGGGATGGGGCAGCCACAGCTTCTCTGGGCTCCCTGTGCCAGCGCCTCAGCACCCTCACCGGGAAGAACTTCTGCCTCAGAGCTCATCTCAATCTCCCCTCTGGCAGGTTAAAGCCATTCCCCTTGTCCTGTCCCTGCAGGCCCTTGTCTAACGCCCCTCTCCAGGTTTCTTGTAGCCCCTTTAGGCACTGGAAGCTGCTCTAAGGTCTCCCTGGAGCCTTCTCTTCTCCAGGCTGAACAAACCCAGCTCTTTCAATGGTAAGAAAACCCAACAGTGTTTAATTTGCTTAGTGCTAGAATAAAGCCAGTGGCTGCTTTCCCAAGCTTCCAGCCGTGCAGACAAGCCCAATGAGGTCAACATGTGTATAAACTAGCAAGACAGCAAATTGGGGTTTCTAATTTCTCCCCAGGTTGGAATGGGTTCACTTCTCTGGGTGCTGAAGTGTTGCTTCAGGAGCAGTTTGAGTAAAGGAAGTCGTTCGCGGCTTGGGCTTCGGCAATCGCTCTTTGCATAGAGGGCACTGTGAGCACTGCGCAGGCACGGCTCGGGGAGGAAATGAAACTGCTGCTTCAACTCCAAGCTGGCAGCAGCTCCTATGGTTTGGAGGTTTGGTTTGCAGAAGGGTCAGGCAGCTGTAGCAGAACTTCCAATTTTCACTCGTTGGGAATTGGGTGTTTTGATTTTGGCACTTCTTAGTGGCATTGGGATTTGCTTGGCTGCTCTGAACCTGTGTTTTCTGTGGAGTATGTATTGATGTGGAGTTGATAACTGTGCACTAAGTAGAATTTATTGCACACCTTTGACTAGCTCACCTGTGTTTTGCCCAATTTCTTTCTCTCTATTTATATGGGGCAGTAGGTCTGGGAGATCATTAGGGAAAAAAGGTCTGAGCATGGTGAGGAAGGGAGGAAGAGGAGAAGCAGATGGTCCAGGCCTTGCCTGCACCTTCAAAGTGGGATGTCCTCAGGCTCACCACTGCCATATTGCCTGTATCAATGAGTGCAGTGGCACGGAGCTTTAGGAAGAAGAGGACTGAGGATGGTGCAGGTTGGGTGATGTGGAGGAAGGCCTGGGGTTTGGTTTTCCTGGGGTTGAAATTGCTCTTTACTGGCCTAATCAAGGTATCAGTTGTCTGCTGCTTTGGTGGATGGTGTGGAGTGAGAGCTTCTTTCTGATATATCCATTTTTACCCCCCAAAGAGCTGTGTTCCACAGTGATGAGCAGTATAGTTTTGTGCTGTTGTCCAAGTGGTGTGTCCTCCTCCCGCTGTGCAGGATTAACATGTGTTGCACGTGTCCGGGAGACGTTCCCTCTGGAGCCTGGGGAGGGATTGATGAAGTTACTGGCTTCTTCCCAGGTTTCCCTTTTCCCAAAGGAGCTTGTTATTTCTGGTGTCTTGTGTGTCCCAGGCAAAACAAAACAGATATATTTCAGGTGGAAGCAGGGCTTGGTTTAATGTTGGAGCACAGCTCTGGGAACAGTTTCCCAATCTAGTCCTTGTTGCTGAGGGGTCATCAAATGTGGTGTTTAGGTCAGCAGATGTGGCTGAGGAGTTTCCAGTGCAGATAACTGAAATACTGTCTTTGAAAAGGATGCAGATAAATGTGAGCAACTGTTATCATGGTGCTCCAAGCATTTTGCTGTTACCCAGGAAAAGAATTACTTGGAAAATATGAAAATCCTTAGAACTGCATAAAATTATTCAAATGACAGTAAAATATAAAGGGCAATCTACTATTTGAATATATGCCATGGAGACGTGTGTGAAAGGATGCCTTCTGACAAGGGAATCTCAATGAATTGATTTGCTTGTTAATACAGTGTCAGGTGGGATGTATCTCCCAAATTACACTAGAAAAGTGCTAACAGCAGTTACTGAGGTGAATTCCGGGTCACTGAGAAGCAGGAAGGCAGTGTGGGTTTGGGGAAGGCAGCCTGGTCCTAGCAGAGCCCTGATGGAGGGTGGAGACCTGATGCTGAGGTTGTTTTGAAATTCCCTGGGAGCTAGCATCATGCAGGGAGCACCCAGCCTGGCTACGAGACACCAGAAGTAAGCTGTGATCCCTGCTGGGATGGATGCTTAGGCTTCAGCTTGAGGAAATCTTGTTGCCTGACTTTGTCTTGGCTTCTTGCTGGGACACGTGTTACAAAAGGGCTGTGGCACAAGGCTGCAGAGAGGGGAAGTGCCTTTTGGCATGGCTGCTGTGGGTGGACAATGCTTGGGGGGGAACCCTGGTTGGCTTTTTCAGCCCAGCTGAGTGGCTGTGCGTTGCTATGGGGCCATGGCAGGGGGGAGGCAGGGAAGGGAGACACGACTAACTGAAGGTGGGTTTGCACTGGTTTTTGGGGATCAGCCACTGTGCAGTTGTTGCAGCTTCCACATGGCTTCTGCCTGCTCTGAAAGGGTTTGTGTGGATCTGCTTTCAATGTCCAAGCTGAAGAAAACCTGAGCTTTAGATAGTCCCATGCCTTTAAAAAAAATCAGAGGGACAGCTCATAGCAGTTCCTGGAGTTCTGAGCTGGGATGGGGGTTGTGTGGGAATAGATTTTGTTGTAAGTGAATTTGGGGCTAAACATACAGAATTGTAAAAAAGATGGATGTTGGACCCTTGTTATGACTCAGGTTTTTGCAGTAATTCTGCTATTTTAGCTGAACTCTGGTATGAGGAGTGTTGCACAGTGCGACTGTTCTAGCACATCCAGTGAGATGTATTCCTTGTGGTATGTGGAATAAGAAGTACCATGTAGTTCTGGTGCTTCAAAAGATGCAGAGGCTAAACTGTAAGTAAAATACCAAGACTTGCAAACCACCAAGCCTACTCAAAAAGGAGATGTCCATAGCCTTCTAGCTTGTCACCTGCATCCGTGAGCACAGAGCCACATTCTTGCTACTCCTGTGCCTTTCTCACAACTGTTTCTCATAGCTCTTTACACAAGTAGCCTGCCTTTTCTAGAGTTCAATATATAACTGCAAACTAATGAACCAATCTAATGGGAAAGCTGCTTTAAAAACTAAAAGTATGAGCTGTGTGATTGAGAGTGGTTTAGGTATGTCTGGTCAAGTATGGGCTTTAGAGATGCTGTACTGCTGTGTGCTTCTGCAGGGCTTTCCACTCCTCTTGATCATTTTAGCAAAGCTTTTTAAAACAAGCATAAAGCACATGAGTAGAGTAAGTCACCAAGATGGGGAGGCCTGGAAGAGCTGAAGTGGTTGGTGTGAGGAGCAGAGCATGGGGTACCCAGCACTGGCTGCGGCTGGACGGCTCTGCCCATGTGCAGGCAGCCCTTCCGCTTGAGCGGCCATGTGTGGGAGAGCTTGATTATAGCTTTGCTGCAAGAGAGAACAGAGACTTTGGACTAACTCATGAGTAAGCAGGGCAAAGGCATGTCTTCACCTGGGTTGTCTGTGGTGGTGATGATTATTTCCTCTAGGTTTCCAAAAGACCTTCAGTGGGAGGTCAGAGCAATTCATGCCATGCAAAAACCACTCTCAGCAGCAGGGGTGCTCCCCTGGGGTCCCTCTGCAGCTCACAACCAGCAGATTAGGACATGATCTTGTTTCAGTAGTTGCTGGTGGACATGTCTTCCACAAATACCTACTCCATTTTAAACCCATCTGCACTTCTGAGTCTTTGCAGTATCCTGTGGCAATGAGGTGCACAGTTGAAGTTTGCTTTAGGTGCGAAGTGTTGCCATGTGTTTGTTTTAAACCTCCTGCTTGCTAATGAGGAGACAGGTGGGGAAATCAGCATGTTTTACCTCTTGTCTCTTTTCTGAATATTCTATGCCTGCACAAATGGCCGTGGGAGTGCAGCCCAGCTGTGGGGTATTTCCACTCTGGTAATTTAGACAGTTGTGGTTATTTTGCATATCATGGGAATAGTTTAATAGCAAAAGTTTTGTATCTTCTAAAAGGCCATGAGAGATGTCATGTCCTGCACAGAGATTGTTTTTTGGTAAGGGATCAGTTAACGGTTGGCAGGCGCAGGGGTTATGTTTTCATCACCTGAAAGCAGTGGTATGGGGGTAAAAGTTGCCTTTCCCTCACTGAGCAGGTTTTGGAGAGGGTTAACTTGAAGGTATGATTGGCTGGATATTGCTTCAGGCTTTGTCTTAGAATGAGGAAGACTTTTAATGTTTTAATGAATATGTTACATACCTCAGCTGATGTGGTTGTTTCTCTCCTCTCTGCACTTAGTTAAATCAGAGTACAGCAAGAGAAGGAAAATCTAAGCAGGAAATAAAGCAGTGAAAAATTCAAGTTGCCTCCAGAGAGAAGATCTGTTAAGAGAAGTGTTACCAAAGGGGAACTGTTTTCTTGCCTGGCCTCACCCTTACTTTTGAGGAAGAACATCTCTACTGAGCCTCTTTAGCTGCTTGAAATAGGTTCCTTGGAGTGAAGCATCTCCTGTGGTCTAGTTGGGTTTTAATGCATCCTTTGCTGGGGAAGGACTTGTCAGCTTGCGTTGTAATGCTCAGAAACTGAGTGGAGCCTGCTAAGCTCATTAGGGTGCCCATCATCATTTGTGGTCACTGCTGCAAAAGGCTCCACGTCCAGCCACAGCCAGTTAAAGAGAAGGTTTTGTCTTGTGAGCATCTCACTTCTCAGGGTCATTCTCTGCTACTGCCTCCCAGCACCTCCCTCGCACCACCTGCAGTGGTGGCTTTATCCACAGTGGTTAAATGCTTTTTGTCACACTCAGGATCAGGTGGACTGGCTGAACAGGCTTCTCTGCAGCAGTTTTGCTGGGCATTTCAGAAACACAGCAGAAGTCTGTTGTCCTGTCTGGGGATGATGGCAGTGGCTGTCTCCAGAACAGAAGGACACAAGTTTTCTGATTTGAAACCATCCTGTTGCCACTGTGACTGCAGGCAAGATGATAACGAGATCCTAAAGACTTCATTGACAGCATGTTCCTTTTTTCATGCTTGCTTTGTTCTTCTCAAATAGTTGGTACTGGGATAGGAGAGAGCTGCTGGGAGGAGAGGAGTGCTAAGTCTTTGTGACCTCCCAGGCCAGCAGTGGAGGGCTCATGAAAATCTCAGCAAAAGCCTTCAGGAAAGGGAAAGGGTCACATGAAAATCAGGACTTCAGCCCTTTCCCCTTGCTTGTTCCGCACTTTTGGGGGAAGTAAAGCTTGTATTTGTTTGGAAAGGGCTTTTCTGGGCTACCTCCATCAACTGTGGGTTTTCTTGCAGGTGCCCTGGTTGTGCGAATAGGTCAGGACTGCACCCTAGAAATTCAGGGCAAAAATAGCTCAAGCTGTTGGAGAGGGGAGGGAAAAGCCAGGCTCATCATTTGGGATGCCTCTTGAGAAAGGAAGGCAAGTGTCTGAACTGCTGCCCCAGGATATACTAATGGTACCTGGGTCTGAGAGCAGTCAGCAGTGGGCAGAAGAGCATTAAAAGACGATACTGATGAATGATCTGACAGAAGCTCTTCTCTTTTTTTTCTTGTGCTCGTTATCCTTCAAGACCTCAACTCCTTTGTTTCCACTCCCTTCTGAGGAGACTCAGTGTTGCTCTGGTTGCATTGTGGACATCCAGGTCTTGCAGATGAAACTGCTGTTGCTACTGACACTGGAAGTGCAGAGAGCACTGAACAGAGCACTGAAACTGCTGCCATAACTGTCACAGCCACATGATTTCAGATGCTTGGGGTAGTAGTAGTGTGTAAAAGGAGAAGAATATCAAACTGGCCTAGTTCTGCTGATTAAGACTTGTTTAAATACAGTATGTATACAACCTATTCTTCAGTAGGCTGATACCAGCTGGGAAGCTAGCCTGTTTTCCAAGCTTACCTGCTTTCTTATCACCCTATTGGTAGCAAGATCTGAATTCATTGCTCCATTTGACCTAAGGTTTAAGTATAAGGGTAAGCTCAGGGGATGGCATGTGAGCTCCTGCCTGGCACTGAGCTATAAGGTATCTGTGTACTCTGCACTGACAGTTATTGCACCTTTTTCTTTTTAACTTATAGGCGGACTCTGATCTAATGTTGCTAATTCCCTTTATCTCTGATTGTAAAACACCTTCTTCTCTCCAGAAATGTGGGTGTATTTCTGCACACCAGCACAAAGAACAAAACGAAGCAGTTCAGAATCATTTGGGAAATGAGTTCTCCATATACAGTGTGATTTCTCCTAAATTCCTGGCTTTTCTTTGCATCTTTAGAGAAGGAGAAGCTGCCTTAAGCTCTGCAGCTTTTGTGTGTGGACAGACCTTAGAATAAAACCTACTGATAATAGCTGAGATGGCAGAAAATGACAGAGAAAGCCATTGTATGCTTATTGCTGCCTTTCTCTTTTTTCAGAGAGACTGTTCAGTTCTTCTGTTGGATTTGGTTGGTTTGTTCCCAGGACTCTGCATCAATGAACCTGGTGTCTGAAAAGGGCTTTACCTGGGTAAAGCCAGTCTGGCTGTATGAAACTCTTTGGGAGAAGCAGAGAACATTCCCTGACTAATTTATCTGTAGGGGGTATTTTCTTGCCACTCTACCATCCTTTTATGCATGACTTAGCTTCCCAGCCGACTAAAGCCTTTGAAGTTCGATTGCAAATAGCTCTTCAGCTATCCCTTCCCCCCATCTAAAATAGGGAAACCAGAACAACCATTCCTGTGGAAAGAGCCTGCCTTGTTACATGGCTCCCCAGGGTTAACACCCCTCTCTTTTCCTCCTTCCTTTTCCCTACCTCCTCCTCCTCCCCATAAAGAAACCTTTTTTCCCTCCTTAATAAGATCTACTTAAGACTTGAGGAAAAAGGCCATGGTTCCATGAGATGGTAAATCCAATTTTAGGGTGTTTCATATGTGATGAAAACCACTGTGGCCGCATGAGGCAGCCCCTGAATTTGCACACGGTCATCCTGCCACTTCAGATTTGTTCACATTATGCAGAAGGGGTGACTGTCCAGGCCAGCTTCACATCGGGGCACACACAGGCTGCCCAGGCATCCCTGAGCTCAGGATGGGGGTCACTGACTCCCCGTCTCATACTCTCACTGTACTTAATGATCTGCCCAGTTGTATGTACACATTTATCTCTGCTCAGACCTGTGCAGGTGGGAGGTCTGGAAGTTTCCAGTCTCAGTGCTGATGTACATGAACCTGAAGGATGTTATGTGAGCCTGCTCTCTTCCTGGAGCTGTCCCTGCAGACACCAGAGTCTCTTGTGCATGCTGGTAGCCCAAGGGCAATGTCTGGCTTCTCCAAATATCCCTTTTTCAGCGATCTTGCCAACAGGAATGATATAACCATATCATATGGCATGATGTGGTTCAGAGCCTCCCTTCTCTTGGAAGGGAGAAAGACCTGAATTAAACCACCCCTTTTGTGGAAGGTAATGCACTTGCTAACAAAGAGAGCAAACCCTCAGCATGTTATTGCCCTCTTTGCCAATTCATCTCTTCAGGCTTTCTTCAGAGGCAAATCTGGCAGTTGCTTTCGTACTGGTTTGATTTATGGTTCTGAGGCTTTCTGTCCTAGGAAGCTCTTGCAGTGGGCTCTTGAAAGTCATGTTGAAAACTTGAGGTATGGTGCTCTTTTGCCAAGAGAATGGATTTTTGAAAGTACTGAATACTGGCTGGGTCTTCTCCCCCTGTGATCGCATTTCTCAAGTCGTCTTGTTTCTGGATCAGTGAAGATCTGGTTACCTTGGACCACTAATCACACTGCATTTCCTTCCCATCTCTGTCTTTGCTTTACATAGTTGTCTGTCCTTCCCTGCATTCCTTGCTAAATAAAAGGAGGTTTTAGCCACATGGAGATGTGTAAAGGCTGCCTAAGTGGGTGTTTCTTCCTCCAGGTTTCATCCCAACTTTTGGAAAGAAGAATCCATGCATTGTTTCATACAGCTACCGGAGCTTCCATGTACACTCAAGTAAAAAATAGCCCGAACCTCTACTGTTCAATTGTTGCATGATAAATTCTCCTATTTTTCATTTTTTTTTGTGAACCATTTCATGCCCTGAGTCACATCAGGGGCTTTGCTTTAGGAAATAGTGATTTAAGCCACTGCTCCATTCCTTTCCTTGGAGACACTGATATTATTCCACTGTCCTGAGGGGAGAAGGCAGAGGCAAATCCCCTCTGGAGTCTGAAATGTTGCCTCACAGTGTTGAGACCCATCTCGGATGGTTGATGCCTGTGAGGGCCTGCAGGAACCTGGCGATGTAGATTTGCAGAAGCCTGGGATACTGTCTTGAGTACTTCTGCCCATCGTGCAGGAGTCATGTTAGCTCGTTTTGTCATCTTGATTCACTAGGTTTTCTAATGATGGCTTGGACCATTGGGCAGCATTCCAGCTCTCCCACTGGCCTTAAACCACAGTGGTTCTACGTTAGGAGACCTTTTCCCTTTGTAAGCCTCCCCATCTCAAAAACCCTTCCTGCTGTGCACTGAAAGCCCAGGTGAGCTCCTCCTCACATCCTTCTAAATCCCAGCTTGTGGCATCTCCCCATGTACAGGACCATCTAGTTAGGGACCAGCACCAGACACAAACACAGTGATGGCATTTCCTCACCCCTGTCCTGAGACTGATGGGGTCACTGGGGGAATTCTTCCTCTCTCCTTCTGTGATTTGAGGTATCGACTTAGAGTTGGCATTAGAAGAAAAGAAGAAAGTGGCGTAAGTTAAGCTGGTGTTTGCAGTGCTGTTTGTTTACAGTGAGCACTTGAGTATTATTTTCACTTGTTCTACTTGTTGTGCAGCCCTGTAGGTGTGGGGAGAATTGTTTGTGCCAAAGAAGTGCTGCAAATAAGTACCAGACCAAAACACAAGCTGAGCTGACAGTGTGTGTGTCAGGTAGGGTATTGTCATCTTACAGAGCTTGAATCTTGTTTTTCAAGCAGTGGGAGATACTTTAGCAGTTGATAATAAAGAAACACCCAAGTAATGCCTCTCCTGTGAGAAATCCCTGCTCCATTGCAGCCTTTTTGGTGTCCCTTTTTGTGGGACACAGAGGTGAGTCTGTTGCCCTCTTCTGTGTTCTGCTCTGCTTTGTTTGCAACCTTTGCCTGCGAATTAGATTTGCAAAGTGCTGTATAAATATAGAGCTATATTAAAAAAATCTTGCAGTCTTCTGTTCTTGAGATAGAAATACATGTTGCTGAAGATATTTATAATCACTGATCTGTAATATGTTAATCTTTCCATTTGCCTGTTGCTGGCAACGAGCTGGGCATTTTATTATAGTGCAGCCACACCTGAAAGCTGTCTTTATCCCAATTAAAAGCTGCTGTGATTGCAGTTGTGTGCTCTGACAGTGGCAGGACGATGGGATGCTCTCTCGCTGCCCAGAGGAGTTGGAAAGGTGTGATTAACCACGGGGGTGTCCGGGGAGGAGGCAGTAGACCAACTTCAGCATAGATCCAGGTTGCAGTGGTGGTGTTCTGGGCACTGGTGACAGCACAGTTACCTCAACAGGCTTGAGAGCTCACCTGGGAAGGTGCAGGCAGTGGGTTGCTCTCTGTGTGGTTTATCTGCTGCTGTAGCTAAACTGCTGGCAAACCACCTTTGCTCTGCCCTCTCATACTCCACTTCTGCCACACCAGCAAAGTCCCACCCTTGTGTGTGTGTTCGTTCAGAGGGAGAGCTATAATTACAGTTAGGAAAGTGAAAATATTTGTATGTATTGTAAATATGGTGCCGAGTCTGCTTTGTTCATGCCTGACACTGGGAGGTATGGACGCTTAGCACGGTCCTTCTGCTGTGCCATCCTGCCTGAGTGTTGCCCTCCCAGGAAGCAAAGAGGCAGTTTGGACACATGGCTCCTCTTTTTACGTGCTTTGCCATAAACACATGGAACCTGCAAGCCTTTCTCTAGCTAAAAGCGGATTAAAAATGAACAAAGCAATACTCTCTGAAGCCCTTGCTGTAGATTTCGGACAGCAAGAGGTATTCACTCTTAGTGAAGCGAACGGTGGGATTATCTGGGTCAGACTTGAATGGGTTTGTGTTTGTTTTTTTTTTAAAAGGAGTTTTTAGTTGAAATTGTGTCACTGAGGAACAGTTGCAGGTGGCAGGTTGGCATCCTCAGGATCCCTTTTTGTTCCAGACGGTGTTGTAAGGTACAGGCAGGTTTGAAATGTCTCGTTCTTTTTAATGTGCTCTGTAGAAGGAGTCTGGGAAGAGAGAGGTGTGTGTTAGAGAGTTTGAGCTCTTTTGACCCTTGGATCAAAGCATATTGCTCTGGGGCCATTTCTCTTGTCAAACACGGGGCATGGTGAGGGGAGGCAGCCAGAGCTGGGGAAGTTAGAGGGACCTCAAGTCTGTTCTCGACTCTGCAGCGTGATGTGCAACCCTGTCGGGTCAGTTGTCTTCTTGTCCTCACCTCTGAAGGCTTTTATTTCCCTACCTCTTTGTAGGGATAAAAGGTGAAGCTTGTTCACTTGCAAAATGTTTAGACCTGGGTGGACTTAATCCAAAACCAAGTGATGACTGTTTGACCAGGTTAGGAAAACTTCTTGTCTGAGAGTCACTTCTGATTTTAGTTCTGGCTTTATGGAAAAGCTGCTTCTCAACATTTTAAATGGCAAAGATTTGCCGTGTTTAAATATGGAGTTTTTTAAAGTTTAAGGCTTTGTTGTTTCCTTTCTGTGAGTGCAAGTTGGAGCAGGCTGAAAGGTTTGCTACTTCTTGCAAGCATGGGATGCTTCACTTCATTACAGCTAATGACCTTGCATTGTGCTGAATGCCATTGATCTTGCATGTCATTGTTTTGATGCACCAGAGCTCAGCCAGGCTGTGTCAGAGCAGTTGCTACGTTCAGTGGTATAAGTTCCCTACCTCAAATATAAGTAACATGGTACCCAGCAGAGTATTTAAGTGAAATTAGCTGTAAGCTGATGGTATTCAAAATGCATTCTGAAATTCTGAGTAAACTCTTTCTCAGATGGCCTTTTTAAAAGGAAATGAAAGCATGTGAAGTTCCTCTGCCCATAGGAAAGGTACCGAACAGCACCTACGATGAAGCTCCCAACTGCTGCCGCAGTGTCAGTGCTCCTCTGGGAACAGCCTCTTCACATCTGGAAACTGCCAGATCTGCATGCAAATATTAGGATGTAGTTTCTTTTTTCTGCAGGTATGAACATTTGCTTGCTAAATGCTGGGTATTGCTCTGAGATTAGACCGATACCCTGCATTCAGTGGCTCTCTACCCTGTCATTATTCAGGCTGATGCAGGAGTGAGATCTTGGGATGCTCCCTTCACTTAAGAGGCTCTGCCTGTGCTAAAACACACTGTACCAGTATTAAAGGTGTCATTTAGCATTTTGGGTGAACAATGAATGAGGCCATTTGTAATCAGTTACGCTGATGTGAATCTCTCCCAACAAATTTGCATCATTAAAACACCTTTGGAAAAATGTGTCATGCATATAATTAAATACCTGTTTTGCTAACTCTTGATTTAATTAATGCAAAGTAAAGATGGCAGCACAAATTAATTTAGTAGGAAATGGCTTTTCTCTCAGTGGGCTGAAGGGAGGTAGGTTTTCTGGAAGCGTTATACCAGGTGCCCTCAGAAGCAGGCGGGTGAGCTCCATGTCTGATTGACACAGGTTTGTGACAATGATGGCAATGACATCCTCATAACAGTACATATGCCTTACATCAGCTTCCTTTTTTCCCATTGCAAGAGCAAAGAGGGAGGCCAGCAAGAAGGCAGTTTCTTTGGGAGGACAGTGTAGCTACTTTTCAGCTTTACCCTGAGAGGTATTTGGTAGCAACCGCAGTAAATCCAGGTTCAGACAGGTGAATGAAAAGAAATACGTATAACAGAAGATCTTTCAATGTCTCCCCTTGGTTTTTCTTTCTGTACCTTGATCCCTTTCACTCAGTTGGTGCCCATGTTTCCCCCTGCCATAGATACTGCTTTCCTGTAACTGCTCATCCACTTTAAATATTCATTCTTCTTAACTTTCTTTAAAGACTCCCTTTTAGACGATCTTCTTTTGGTTTGACCTCTTTCCTAACCTTGGGTATTCTTTTTTCAACCCCTTTGCCTTTTTGATCTGTTTCTCCCTGCCGCTTCGTCTCTTTCACTTTCCATCTTGCTTGGGATAAAACTGGAGCACAGACTGTTCACTGTAAAAGTACAGGTGAGTTGTCAGCCCAACATTATGGGAAGCAGAGAATCTGTTGTTGCTTCCTGCAGACCCATCAGAGCACCAGAAGAATTAAAATAATCTTTCATATGTGAATAATGCTACTTATTGCTTTGGCAGTTCTTATTTCATCTTAAGTAAAAATAAACCCTAGAATCCCAGACTGGTTTGTGTTGGAAGGGACCTTAAAGCTCATCCAGCTCCAACCCCTGCCACGGGCAGGGACACCTTCCACTAGAGCAGGTTGCTCCAAGTCCCTGTGTCCAACCTGGCCTTGAGCACTGCCAGGGATGGGCAGTGTTTATGCAACTGTAAATACATGTATGTAGGAAAAAGCTGCAGTGCACTACAGCATGGACTCCAGCTCGTCCTGCCACCTCTCTGCAGTTACAGAATTTACTTTCTCCAGCTGATCTTTCCTTCAAGAGGGAAAACCAACATCATTTATCAGGCAGGATTCTTTGGTATTGAGAATGAGTAAGGGGCTGGTGCAGATGGGAGTAGGCTCTGGGTGGTGGGCAGAAGCACATGGGTCTCCTGCAGCAGGACTGGCTGAGATGGGCTGCTCTGGGCTGGTGGTGCTGCAGGAGGGGAGAATCCCACAGGGAGGACTGGGGATCAGGGAGGGTTTGTGGCTTGGAGCTCCCCATCACGCTGCCTAGTACTGGTACTCCACTGAGGCTTCATGAGGTGACTTTCCTCCATGCCCCATCAGATGAGATGAATGCAAGCATAAAGCTGATTTCGTTTATCTTTTGGTAGCCTGAAGAGTTTTGGCTTCCTATCCAATGGTGACCTTTAGCATCATGCAGTTTTTGCAGTTGGAAACAGTGCTTTTAGCAGTGCCTTTTATGTTCACTGACTGAAAAACGGTGTCTGTTTCACAGGAAACTTGTTTACACCTGCCACAGTCCTCATCTTTCTCTTCCTTCGCTCCTTTCACTGGAGCTGCAGCAGTTGAAACTGCAGAACCCTCGGTGTGGGATGTGACTGCAATAGAGCAGCTGGGGAGGGGATGCAGGGGGTGAGACCTGCTTAGAAACCTTAGCCAGATGTAGACAGCTCAAGGAGGAGATGACACAATTCAGCTTTGGAAAGACTCAAGTACAGTGGGTTATTATTTCTACTTCTGTTTTTTTAACTGTTCATTTTGGGGTTTACAGAGCAGCTCTTGGAATGCCTTCCTGCACGTACAGATGCAAGTCCCCTCTCCGTTACTCTTAGCACTTGCTGCAGGGTTTGCCAGGCTTGTGCTTTCAGCCCTTCTGCAGGTGGTTAAACCGTGGTCTCCTGAGGGGGTTGGACATTCTCAGACCACTAAAACCACAAGTGGCTTTTTGGAGGTGACCCATGCAGTGCATGAGCTGGTGGGTTCATGCTGCAGCAGAAGAATGCGGGGAAGCCAAGGCGAGGGGAGGTGCTAGGACAGGAGGATTTGCAAAGCTGCTGTTGGAAGCGTTGTGCTCAGCCTGCTCTCTGGTGGTAGCTGCTGGAGCAGAGATGACCTTTGATGAAACGTGAAGCATTTGGTTTGATTTGGATAGTTGTGGTTGCTCAGCTTCATACAGCTACAGTTTAAAGTTGTCAACTCATCTGCTCTTGCTTTTGTTCCCTTATGCCATGCAAGGTTCACAGGTTAAAAATCATATCGCAGCAGCTTTAAAGCCACCAAAGCTTGTTTCTTCCCAGCAGCACTGCCCAGTGCAGGTTGTCCAGTGTCTGATAAAGGCTGAGCTCTATCGCTCTTTTCTTTCAGGCTGGGGAGACTAGTAGGAGAGCAGACAGAAGAGGCACCTGCTGGCACGGAACATGGAAGAAATAAACAGCTTTAGGATCTTCAGTCAAATTTGGCTGAAAACAGCCAGCAGGATGCAAAACACTTGCTAGGACTGAGATACAGAGAGGCACTTAAAGACCGTTTGACTGTGATCTCTTCTTACTGCCTCAGCTGGGCTGGAGCCTGCAGCATGCAGGGCAGGCAGGAGAGCTCTGGCAGAGGTGGAGCATCACTGTTGTGCTCTGTCTGTGCTGGTGAACGTGGGGATTCTCTTTCTTTAGATCAGCTGGAGGCAACATGCAAACTGTTTGTCTGGCTTTCTTGTGTGAAGCTGTTGTGAGGAAGGAGGTGCTTGGTAAATCCTTCAAAGGAGATAGGCCAGCCATGCTAGTAGAGAGCCTGGGAGAGACAGTTGGGATGAGTGCTGCTGCTTTTCAGCCCTGAAAATAGCTGAGGGGTGTTTGCTGTGTCAAGAGTGATGGTGTGTGACAGTTATAGCTGGGAAGAAAAAAAAGGAAGAGTGGGAGAAATAGTTTTGGTTGTTGGGATCCTGTCCTGTGTTTGCCGACATCCCACTAGTAAAAGGTCAGCTCCATTCATGTTTCCTAGATAGACTGTCACCGTGTTGGATATGTATTCCAGCAGTATTTGGTTGCTGTATTTCTTACCAGGATTTGTTTTCACGATACCTGAGGGATGTGAGAGTCATACATGTGGTTTCTTTGTGCTGGAGACACCTTCAGGACTGAAGTGCCTTTAGGACATAGCATGCAGGTGACCATTTGCTGTTGAGGATGGAGCTTTTCTGTTGGACAACACCTAATGAGGCAGCTTTGAGATTTCAGAGCAAGCACGTCTGTTGTAATCCGTTTTCCATCCCTTTGATAGCAGAGGTAGAACATCGTTTTAGCATTTTATGTAACTCTGTATTTCTTGTTGCTAGTAAAGTATTCATTTTTGCCCAGAAACATGATATA
Organism: Nestor notabilis; assembly: GCF_000696875.1. Taxonomy (NCBI): domain Eukaryota; kingdom Metazoa; phylum Chordata; class Aves; order Psittaciformes; family Psittacidae; genus Nestor; species Nestor notabilis. Next base: position 27,920 of record NW_009924926.1, on the reverse strand, counting down.
TGCTGTGTCTTTGAATCCCAGTATTTATGACTCTCATGCTTAAAGGCAATTTAAGGAGATTTAGGGTTCTCTTTTCCCATGTGAATTGCTGTGGTCTAGTCAAGACAACTTGTAGCAGCAACCACGTGGAAGTGTTGTCTTCCCACAATTAGAGGTTAAGAGTTGACAGCAAATGAGCCAGGGATTATAATTAAAAAACAGGGTAATTTGAGCATGGTGAAAACTAAGGAATAAAACCTTGTATTGGAATGCACCTTGTCAGTATTAGGTGCAAATAAGAGAAAATGTATCTTGCAGTGAAAGATGTTTGGATTGTGTATATTTTGCTGAGCATGGGAGCAATTCCTCCTATTCCATAGGAGCTGAGGGTTTTGTGCAGTTGGTACTGATGCTCTTTTGGAAAGCTTTTACCTCTCTGCTTCCTGAGGTCTGACATGGAAGAGAAAAGCTTCAATAGGCACCAGCTGCTCAGCAGGCCCTTTCTTTTCAGGGCATCGCTTGCTTTTCTTCATTCCCAATTAAAGTGTGTGTTAAACTTAGCTTTTGTTTGAAGCAGCCGGCACTGTGGTATTCCATGTAAAAGGAATGTGCTCCTCACCTTTTCTCTCTCTTTTGCCACAGGGTCAGCATTCTTCAGGGGAGGACATGGAAATCTCTGACGATGAGACCAACCCTGCACCCATCACCAGTGCAGAATGTGCCAAAACCATTGTGGTGAACTCCTCTGTCAGCAACACAGCCGTGATGGCCCCATCGATTCCTCCCATGCCACCACCAGGATTCCCTCCTCTTCCTCCTCCTCCTCCACCACCTCCACAGCCAGGCTTCCCAATGCCTCCACCGCTGCCCCCACCACCTCCACCTACTCACCCTGCTGTCACTGTCCCCCCACCACCGCTCCCTGCCCCTCCTGGGGTCCCTCCACCTCATATCTTGCCTCCGCTTCCTCCGTTCCATCCTGGCATGTTCCCTGTCATGCAAGTGGATATGATAAGTGTCTTGGGCAACCAGTGGGGTGGCATGCCAATGTCCTTCCAGATGCAAACTCAGATGCTGAGCCGCATGATGCAGGCACAGAACACGTACCAGTATCCGCCTTTCATGACGGGACGGATGCAGTTTGTGAACCTTCCACCCTACCGCCCTTTCTCGATGGGAGCAGCTCTTGGTCGTGGTCAGCAGTGGCCACCACTGCCCAAGTTTGACCCTTCGGTTCCACCACCGGGTTATGAGCCAAAGAAGGAAGATCCCCACAAAGCCACTGTGGATGGAGTCCTCTTGGTCATAGTGAAGGAACTAAAGGCTATCATGAAAAGGGACCTGAACCGGAAGATGGTTGAAGTGGTAGCATTTCGGGCATTCGATGACTGGTGGGACAAGAAGGAACGTCTGGCAAAGGTAGGCTTGCACGTACTCTCTGCTGGATCCCAAGGACAACTGTCCTTAGTGCTTGTGGCCAGGGCGTGGGTAAGCAGGGGTCTAGAATTGACTTTAAAAACCCTACAACCCAAAAATGCTATGGCAGTTGAAACAGAAGCAAAAAATAAAGCTAAAGTGGAATAGCTTTGCTGTGAGAAACCCCATTGCTTGAGGCTGCTGAAATTAAATGGGAGGCATACAGGTCCCTGTCCCTCACCTGGCTCCGTGCTTCCCCACAGGGTGGGCTTCATGCTGAGGCAGGCAGCAGGAGTGTGTGCTGAGGTTTCTCAGTCTGCAAGTACCTGGAAGGTGCTCAGGCACTGCAGGCATCTGCCTTGGGACAGTGTAACACTCTGGTATTAAACTTGGTGTATTTCCATGCTATCACTCCATAAATGCAGGCATTTCATGCTGCTTTGCCATCAGAAGAAACACGAGTGGGAATTTTAGTCCTTCCCAGTCATAGATGGAAGTACACCATGCAGAGTTATCTCTGAACACATCTGGAGTCATAACTGCTCACCTAGGAGTGAGCTGCTGCTCTGTCTCACACCATCCCACTGGTTGAATGTGGTCCTGAAGAAAAAATGTTTAGTTCTTGGTGTTGTCCCTCTGCTTTAGGGTGATCTCCTCCTCGTCCTCTCCAGCTTTGGGGTCACTTTAGGCAAGCCCTTTATCTGCAAGGAGCTAAGCACAGGGTCTTGGACACCATGTTCATCTTTGGTGGCACGCTGCCCAAGCTGGCCTGCATGGCTGCTCCGTTCATCCTGGCAGGATGCCTCCAGAAAGGGGTTTGCAGGAAGAAACGACCCCCAGATCAGGACAAAAATGTGCAAGGGCTTCTCACATCTAAGAGGAAACTGAACGTTATCTCCAAAACACTGAAGTTAGATGTAACAGGAATGTTTGAAACCACCAAGCTGCTGGTTTGTGTTCCCCACTTCATGTGATGAGATCTGTGGGTATTTCCAGTTCTCTGCACTCCTCCCGCCTCCCCAGTCCATGTATGCAGCAGCAATTAACTAAAAAGCTGAATATGGGCCAAATACATGAGGAGTTCCAGGGATTAGTTAAGGAAACAGTTCTGCATAAATTGTCTGATCCTTTCTCAGCCAATTTAAAGTGTACCTCAGCCAGCAAACAGCTCTGTGACCTAATATGTGATGAATTTGTCACTACCAAAAGAAAACTAACACTATACAAAGTAATTCTCAGGTTTGCGTGAACCTATTACAGTTAGTTATTGTAAATACAATCCCAACAAACCAAACCTGCAAATGCATCTTCTGTTCCAGATGCCAGTTTTCAGAGCAGTGTCTCCATCACCCACCAGAAGCACGTTAACTCTAGTGCCTGGGAGAGCTCCTTGGCTTTCCATTACCGTTCCATTGGTAATGCTGCTGCTGCACAGCTGGTTTATAACAGTGTAATTTGTTCTGGCTTGGAGCTGGCTGGGGTGACGTGTGACAGGAAACCAGGTCCCTCTCCTGACTAATGCTTGGAGCTTCTGTCTCCCACCAGCGAGTGTGTGCTGACCATTTTGGAGGAGGCCCCTGGATTTCCAGGCTAGTGAGGGAAACAGTTCCAGCAAACAGTTGCAAAAGCAGCAACTGAAGTACCCAAGAAGTTGTTCTAAACCAGGCATCTGCAGCAGAGAAGCAGTAGCAAGCCTAGGCAAATCTTCAGCAGCTGCTTAGGCTCTTTTTATCCCAAGCTATGGCTGGATTTAGCATGTTCCTCCCTTAACCTGGAATTTGTAAGCCATTTTGGGAAGGGAAGTTGACTTGCCACAGTCTTGCCACAGTCCTTGCCACAGGTTATGTTGGACAGGAGTATTCTAATTGAAAATATGAAATTACTGCATGGAAAACCACCAAGCTTTCTGTCCAGGAACAGAAATGCCAGAGCCATGGCTGCTTCAGGGCACCGCCTGGAGAAGCCTCTACCAGGCCATGTGCTACTGTCACATGTGGAAAAATGTCACATATTTCAGAGCCTCCTTTCTGCTGGGACTGGGCACCCCCTGACACTGGTGGGGGACAGGATTCCTTCTCAGTGATAAACTGACTCCTAAACTGAACTTACCTTCCTATTCCTGGTGTCTTCATGCACATGTGAGGATGAGCCAACTGGGCTCCTTGGTGGCAGCTGGGGGTCAGTAACCCACATACTGTGCCATCAAAATGATTTTTCCTAGAATAGACCAAGATCTCCAGGCACTGTTTGAGCTGAAATGACCCTCCAGAACCAGGTCCTGCATCCCCATTTCCTCCCTCCTCACAGTTTTAATTGGAGCTCCTCATATTTTTCCTTACTGATTGATGGTAGTGAAAGAAATGATGTTGCTTTCAGAGGTTTGGCAGTGTAAGTAAGACAACATCTGTGCTTGTTTACATCTTTCTTTATTTTCTTTGGAAATAAATGAAGCACATTTGTAGTGAGAGATAATATCTTTTAATATCTCCTATCCTTGGACCGTCTAGCTGCAGCAGTCCTGTTATTTCACAGGAGAAATCAAAGCTCATCTGGGAAGCACATGAGCTCCACTGTATGCCACTTCCTACAGTAGGTCTCCCTGACCTTCCCAAGCATGACAGCAGGAAGCCTTGTGGGTTTCTTTTTATCCCCTGACTGCCCAACAATGTTCAAGTGTAGGACAGCAAATACCATCTACACAATGCTGCTGGCAGCCCCTGAACCTTCAACCACACGAGAAGGCAACACACTTGTTGCCTCCCGTGCCTCAGTTTCTCTTTTCTGCCTGCATTTTGGCTGCTACATTCCATCAAAGGAATACGTATATATGTATGAAAGTTCCATGCCATAGGTAAAAAGTGGGAAAGCTCAAGGATAAAGCTGGTGTCCTAGGTCAGGCAGGATGGAAAACATATGGGGTGAAAGCTGCTAAGGAGCATGTTGCTGGCGAAGGCAGCACGTACCACAGACCTTGTCTGCCTGAGGAAAGCTTTTCCCTGTTCCCAAACCTAGTGTTGGTTTAAGTTTGAAAGCCTGAATAAGATGCATTAAGCAGAGTGCCAGGAATATCCAGCCATCCCTGACCATGGAGTGTTTGGACTCTCTGCTTGATATTCCCATTAGTCTTGTCCCTTATTAGCAGGAGAGCTGAGCTCATGCTGCTTCTCTGGTGATTACAGCCCGCTTTGGCAAATGAGCTCTGTTAATGTCTGTTGAACTGACTTTCAGAGGTTGTTGTGCCACTGGCTGGTGGGAGTGAACGTTACCTCCGGTGCCCTTTGCTCAAGAAAAGCATGGCATGCCACAGGGCATCGTGCTCTCCCTGCCTCTGCCTCTTCACAGCTGCAGAGGTTTGAATTCCTGCTCTTCTTTCACACCTCTGGTCAGGTGAAAAGGGTTTGATGTGGCTGAGCAGAGATGATTTTCCTGTTTGCCAGGACTGGAGTCTTCTGACAGGTTTTGTGGACTTGTGCTGTGGTTGCCAAGTGAACACAGGGATGTGTGTGATTTTTGACTCACTATATTGTGTCTTGCACTAAAAAGAAGAAAGGTTTTCCCTACTAGAAGGTCTGAAGTTGCTTTCAGTTATGTGGGTTAGCAAATGAAGGTAGATAATACAGTGTTAGGCTGACTTGCCTAAAGCTGTTTGAGTTTATTTGCAAGAGGTATATGTATAACTCTATTTCTCACATAGCTGTGACCAGACCAGATGGGCTCTTGCGGTGTTTGGGAGTAGTGGTGTATTCCAGCTCCTAAGCTTCCCTTCAGAGTTCAGGATCTTTTCACAGTAGCTGCTCTTTGTGTTCCCTTGGGCTGTTGAGTCCTGGGTTCATGTTTGCACCTTTTCTTCCCCTTTTATCTCTCCTTTTTTCAGCCCTTGCTTCCAGCATCTATGCTGGATTCTGTCTGTTTGGAAAGTGGCCACTGTGGTGTCCACACCAGATGCTTGAGAGACCTGAAATGAGCCATGGGGGCTAATGGGTCTGTTCATTTCCCTTGTCCTTTCTTGTGAAGGACTCTGGCCTGTGTTAAAGTGCATGTGAAGGAAATTGAGACTGTGTCTTAAGGCACTCAGTGGAGAAAGCAGGAGGGTCTGCTCTGCTTCTTGCCAGGGTGGAGGCTCCAAACGCAAGATCACTCAGTGTCCCATGCTAAGCCACTGTTCTGGGAATCCCAGCAATTTTGCCTTAATCAATTTTAATACTTTGTGCAGAGCAAATAACTTAATATGCAAAGGGGAGAAGGCTCCTTAGAGCTGGAAAGGTGTTGTTATCAAGAAGAGCTCTTGCACCTTGTCCCTTTCAAGTGTGCGTGGCCATGTGGTGCATCTTCAGCTGCCCTTGCCTTCAGAGGATCTGGTGGCTGGGCAAGGCAGTGACATTTCACAAACCTCAACTGTCTGTAAATGGTTTCCAGAGTTTGTGTGCTTCCCAGGACATTTTCTACTCGAGTGCTGTCTCTGTTGCAGGCATCTCTCACTCCAGTGAAGTCTGGAGGAGAAGTGGAGGAAAAACCAAAGCCAAAGGATCGAATCGCATCTTGTCTTTTGGAGAACTGGAACAAAGGAGAAGGCCTGGGATATGAGGGAATTGGCTTGGGCATTGGGCTGCGAGGGGCCATCCGGCTGCCATCCTTCAAGGTAAAACCAGAGATCTGTCTTCATTATGCTAATATTCCCTCCCAGCCTTTGCATCTACCACTTGTGTGAATTATCTGCAAAGGATCTCCCAGCTCCCCAAGCTAAATGAGACATTTGCCTGTGTTTAGGACACAGCATTTCAGCATGATTGTAAAAGATGCTTCTGCTTGTGGTGCTTTACACAGTTATTTGCTCAGAATGTTTTGCAGTTTGGCAGCTGAGTCTCACCTGAAGTTTGGTTTAAAGTGTTCTTTGCCCATGTGAGTTCACAGAATCAGACCTGCAAGCACAGGGTCACACAGAGCTTTGCATAAGCCATGAAAAGCATCTTAAAGTGTGGGTTAGAGGAGGGTAGAGGGCTTCCCTGGAATTAAGCTTTTGACTGCACAGAAGGTGCAAGTGAAGGTTTGGGATGAGGGGTCCTGCAGCCTTTATTTAGAATAAAACTTGCTCTGAGCTTCTTTAAGATGTCATAGGCTTAGGTTCTCTTTCTGTTCTGCTACATCTCAGACACATGGATTTGTCAAGTTTTCTCTGTCATCTTCAAAGTGCGTGGTGATGACATGCACCCTGCTGGTACCCAGGAGTGTTTTGATGCAAATTGATGGGGCAGAATTTCATTCACAGTGAAATTCTGTTTGGAAGCAAATAAAGGGATCAAGAGCTGGAGAAGTGTCCCTTGGTTTCTGGTGTAAGTCACCATGGCAAAGTAAAGCAGTAGCAATTTGCTTAAGAAGTTGATTTCTGCCTTTCTAAACTTTAGAAATGCTAATTGTGTCTTTTGTTCAGGTGAAAAGAAAGGAGCCACCTGAAGCTGCCTCAGCGGGAGATCAGAAGAGAATCCGGCCTTCTACTTCTGTCGATGATGAAGATGAAGGTTTGCAAAGCACATTTGTTTAAAACACAAGAGCAGATGCAAACCACACGCAAGCTGAATTCTTTTAAACTTCACAGCAGTGTGCTCACTTAGTTAGACACAGAGTCAAGGATCTGAGCCAGACCCCTCCTTCTCACAAACCTCTCATCAGCTGGGTGCTGTCTCCTCTGGATTCAGTTATTTCAGATGCACTGGCTGGAAATTTAAGCCCTGCATTGTATGAATAACTCATAAGCTACTTTCGTTGTGGTGATGCAGAACTGGTCACCCAGTAGAGGGAGCTCAGGTGAGTTCATGGACTGTTCCAGGAGTGTGCTTGCAGCTCATTGTGGGAAAAAGCACATGAGACAGTTTGCCCTGTGTTTGGTTCTAGGAACAAATCAAAGTTATTCGCCAGAAAAAACTGTTTGAAAATACTCTAACCTGGAAGCAGGTTAGAGTAAAGATAAGACAAAGATTTGAACACCTTTTGTTTTGCATTATGAATGAGTTACTTGTGCCATAAAGTTGATTCAGACTAACAACTGGTTTTGAAGCCAAAGTACAGAAGCAGGGTTATGTAAAGCACTTAAACTAAAAAGGCATTAAATTCAGCTCACCTGTCTGACCTCAGTCATACCATGTTTCCTCGCTGCTCTGCCCGTAGCTGACTGTCAGCTGTGGCCACCCACATTTGCCATCCTTGGCATCTCAACACCCTGCACCCACTCTTGCCCTCGCTCTGAAATCAGTAAGCCTGGGGACTCGCACACCACATGGGCACATTGCTCCTAGCTTTGATCTTCCCAAATAGAAGGTTTCCGTTATGCAGTCAACTCTTTTCCTCCCTTGCAAGGTATTTGATGGCAATTTCCTCTTGGTTTTGCTCATCAGAGTCGGAGCGGGACAGGGATGCTTCTGATACAACATCTGACCTGTCAAAGAAGGATGCAGAAGCGGTGGGGCTGAGGCGGCGACCAGCAAGGCCACTGGAGCTTGACAGTGAGGGAGAAGAGGGAGATGAGACGTCAGGGAAAGAGGAAGAGTCCTCCTCAGAGAAGGAAGAGGAGCAGGAAGAAGAGGGAGGCTTGGTGAAAGCAGCACCTGGCAAGGTGCGTTGGTTTGTGATTGCTGTTTTGAATGTTGTCTGTCATTAAAAGGGAGCTTAGTAATTCCAGATGCCAAGGTTCCCTTCTCTGCAAGGTGAGTGCTCCTGCTAAGGTCTGTCCTGAGAGAACCTCAGTGAGGTTATTCACTCTTCAAGTTCTCTGATCAGCATCTGTGAGAGTCACTGGTGGTTATTACAGCGACAGCCAGGTTTCTGTCAGACACTGTTCATTTTTGGCAATGCTTTCTTGCCAAGGAGGAAGAGGAGGATGAGGAGGAGGATGAAGATGATGAGGAGGATGAAGATGATGATGAAGAGGATGATGAGGATGAAGATGAGGAGGAGGAGGAGACTGGCATAGACACAAGTGACAAGGAGGAGGAGCAGGACTCTGAGGAGGGTAAGTGTTGCCAGTGGAAGCAGCAGGCGTAACCTTTGGGTTAGATGTGGTTTCCCTTTGCACTTGTGAGCTGATTGTTTTTATTTGTGCACCTTCTTTCACTGAAGGGTGGTTTTCTACAACATAATGCATACAGGTATTTTTAATTGCTGACTGTGAGGCTTCTATGATCCCTCAGTCTGTGGGTCCCTTTGCAATAGCTCTCCACCTTCAGCCCAGCTTAACAGAGGGGCAAAGGTCTTAAAGCTAGCCAAGTTTGTGCTTTATGAACCATGTGTGGTTGGGAGGAGAAGGGACCAGACTTCAAACAGGAGTCATTTAGCTGCTAATAACTTTCTGTCTTATAAGTTCTTGCTCTGGAAGGAGGTAGGTTCCACGTTTGAAAGCTGTGTGTGAAAGCACCAAAAAATCTTAGTGCAACTCCAGTAAAGATGCAACCCACCAAGAGACATGTGGGCAAGGTGCCAGGCAGTGCTGGCTTTGCAGCTTATAGGACTGCCTGTTGTATGGTGATTGTTGTAAGCATCCAAATACATGGCTTGTAAGTCTCTGCAAAAATGAATAGACTGGGAGGAGAGTCCTTCAAACCCCCACGCTGCTGTTGGTGCTGTTTTCACGCAGTTACAGCGTGGAAGTGGTATTTGCTCCTGTAATAGACCCTGATTGTTTAACAAAGTCAGAAAGCAGAACTAATGGTAATTTGTTCTTCTTGTAGATGTAGCAAGTCCCTCATCTTCCAAGGCTGAAGCTGAATCATCCGATGAAAGCGAGGACTCCTCTGAATTTGAGTCAAGTTCAGACTCAGATGATGAAGATGAGGATGATGAAGAGGAGGAGGAGGAAGAGGAGGAAGAGGTGGCTGAAGATCAAGACAGAGAAGCCATGGTTGCTGAGACAGAGCATGAACCTGCTAGTCATGAGCTTCCTGATGATGAGAGGGAGACTATTTTGGAGCTGTATCCTGTGGATGACTACATGGATGCAACAGGCTTGGGACTCGCAGAGCCACCTTTGGCAGTGAAAGATGAAGGCATGGAAGAAATCAAGGCCGGGGAAGGTGAATGTGTTGAAGTCCCAGAGGCATCTATTGCTGCTGAAACACTGAAACACTTGGTTATGGAAAGAGACCAGGAGACAAAACTTGCTCTGTCTCCCATCTGTAGGCCAGGTATGTCCTTCCATGTAGTTCAGTGTTTCCAAGTACTGTATTCTCACAGCATCCAATATGTGTGGTTGTGTACTTCCCTTTTTCTCTTTCTTCCTTTTAGCTCTAGGCTAGGGCTTATTGAGATCTGTGCTGAACTTTCCTGCCTAGTAAGGAGCGTGACACAAGTCATCAGCTACTAAAAATACTGTGGTTATTGTATCCAGAATCTTACCCTGAGCCAGTTTAGTTACTGTCCTACAGAAACTGAACAGTTGTCATCATTTGAGGGTGACTGATTGGGTGGTGTGGAGGCTGAAGCTCAAGATAGAAAAGCCACGGCTGCTAAAACAGAGCAGGAATCTGTGCCTAATGAGCCACTACTGGCTCTTTCTGGTTTTAATACTGAAGCAGTGTGTGACTGGGAAGCTATATGGGGCAAGTGAGTGGAGTCTCAGGATTATATCTGGCTCCTAATACTATTATTTGGGGAGGTTTTTTTTACTTAGTCTTTTTGAGGGATACTCCCTGGTTTTCTGGGAGAAGGAAGTTGTCTTCATTCAATAGAGTTGTATTTAACCCACAGAAATTAGAAGCCTTTTACTAGAACACGAGTGAGATGCATAAAGACAAATTCTGCAGCTGGGGGGGGATTAAAAAGTGAAAAACTGGAGCCAACAGGGAGAGCACATAGAGTGTGGCCTTCAGTGTGAGCCTTGGCAGCACTGGTGTCTGAGGACTGCGGGGCACTCGTTTGCCTGTTGGAGAGCTGGAAATCCAGTCCCTGGACAGGCTGTCACTCCTTGGCTGCCATAAAAATCTGAAAGCCATGAAGAGGCAAAATGTTAAACTGGGCAGGGCAAAGAACCTTATTGCACACATCCTTTCTTGAATGGGTCAGTGTGCAGAAAGGACATAAATCTGGAGAGACCTGCATTTGGGCACCAGCTCGTGTGGAATGAGCTTTACAGGTAAGCTGTGGGAACAAGCTCTAACTACAGTATTCCTCTGACGCAGCCCAGCCTGGTTGTACAGGAGTTACAGGGGCTGGACCCTTCTCCGGTGACTGGTTAGTTCAGCACAAATGGGGAATGCTTCTCTTCCAACTATCCAGGCATTTTCACCTCCTTTTGCTCTCCCACTTGAAAATGTTATTTTGAGCTGCCTAACAAGATTCACTGTTGATTCCTTTTGGACCTGGCCCTAAGTGGGTAAATAAACTCCAGACAAATGAGCCTGCTGCAGAGAGAGCAGCATATAAATTGCCTCATTGATACCATCTGAGTGTCTCCTCATTCATTACAAGGGCTTCCCATTCCCTTCATGTGGTGTTCAAGAGTGTTACGCTCCTCCCTTCACTGCTCCCTCCTTGGAGAGCTCAGGGTTCTTCTTGGCCTTGCAATTAGTTTTCATTCCCACATTAGAAAAGCTGATAGCTTGGGGCTCTGACAGCTCTTCTTCAAAGTCCTCACCCCACAATCCACTAATTCTTTTTATGTCTGTACAAAAGGTGGGCAGGGGTTTTGAAAGCAGAAAACCTTCATTCTGGCCTGTGTTATACTTAATCCTCAAATTAATAGTGTGGGGTTTTTATGGTCCATTAGGAATGTCTGTGGTAGCGTCTAATTACTCCACACTCTGTGCCTTCAAAAGGTGAAGCATTGGAGTTTTTAAAGCCTCCCAGTGGAATTGAGCTGTTTTGTAATTGTGGCATCTTAAACATGCCTTTACTGGCAAGTGGCAAGGAGCTGAGTGGAAGCAAAGCTCCTAATTCTCCTTTCTTTTCCCCCTTTTAGAGGAAGAGTCCGAACCCACTGCCATGCTGGAGCCAGAGATACAGGAAGGTCCAAAGCCTGACTCTCAAGATGAGGAGACGACACTCTGTCTCTCAACTCCAGTGGGAGTCTTTGGAGAACCTCTGCCCAATAAAAGCAGCTTCTTCAGCAAGTCTGAGGACAGCAGCTTAGAAGCTCGTGTTAAAACAAAACTGCCCTGTGCAGCGGAGGAAGACGACCGGCTGCCTCGCACGCCTGGGCTGGAGGTGATGATCCATTCAGACACTGATGCTCTTTTGCTTCCAGCCCACAAGGTGCCATCCTCCATGCTTCCCTTACCATCCACTCCTGGTAAGGAAGAACCTTTAGTCCCTCCAGAAAAGTTCCCTGAACACTTAATGGTGACCAAAACGTCCGTGGAAGAGGAGATTCCAAGGACTCCTGGGCGGGACATTTTGGCCAAGTCTTCACACCCCTTTGCAAAGTCGCAGAGCACGGACACTGTTCCAGCCACGCCAGGAAGCGATGCTCCTCTTACAGGAAGCAGTTTGACCCTCAGTTCCCCTCAAGTCCCAGGGAGCCCCTTTTCCTACCCATCCCAATCTCCTGGCATCAACAGTGGCATTCCTCGGACTCCTGGGAGAGATTTCAGTTTCACGCCTACTTTCCCAGAGGCTGGTGCTACTATTCCTTGCCTTCTGTCTGGCAAGAAACAGTCAGAGGATGACCTAGATGAGAAATCCTTTAAAGAGCCTCTTGGTGCTTCCCTTACGATCAGCATGAACAGTGTTCCTTCCCCAATCCCCTTTGCCAGCCCCCCACAAGCAGATTTCCACACAGACATAGGTTTGCCACCTGATGAGCCAATACCTGTAGCAGTCCTGCCATGCATGCATGGAGATGGAAGAATGCCCATTGAGGAATGCAAGGCGGAAGTAAAATCTGTTTTGCTCTCATCAGAAGTACCCCCTGGTGCTTCTATTCTTCCTCCCCCACCACCACCTTCTGTTCTCCCCAAAAGGAGGCCAGGTCGGCCCAAACGGTCACCACCTTCTGTCCTCTCATTGGATATGTACTCGGGCAAAACCATAGAACCTCCTCCTATGCCAGTGGCTTTGGTGGAAAGTGCTGTGGGCAAAGAGCTGTTGAGTGGACATCCTGATGCTTTCTATGGACTAAAAGACCCTGAAGCCGTCACCCTGGACTTCAGGAATGACGGTTTCCATGAGAAAATTGCCCCTGAGACAGTTGCAGAGAAACTGCCATTTAAGGAACTGGAGAACCAGTGGAATGAAGACTTCAAGGAGGAAGAAGCTCATGCGAAACCTAAAAGACAGTGGCGAAGGCAGAAGAAGTCACCTGAGCACCTCCCAGCGATTCCTTCCCCTGAGTATTCCCCACCCCGGCCTCAGTTCAGGCCACGCTCCGAGTTTGAGGAGATGACTATTTTGTATGATATTTGGAATGGAGGCATAGATGAGGAAGATATCAAATTCATGTGTATCACATATGACCGCTTGTTACAGCAGGACAATGGTATGGACTGGCTCAATGACACCCTGTGGGTATTCCATCCTTATATCCTTTCTCACTGGCGCTCTGCATTACCCAGCACATGTAAGATGCACTAGATGGTCACTGTGTAGGACTTAAAATGCAAAAGACTAAATTTGTTGGTGGAAAAAAGCATTTGCTTACTCAAATAGCAATTGCTTACATCAGCAGGGAATTTTAGACTGCTTTATTCCCTGAAGCTGCAATACAGAAATACTGCAGAAGTGGCTGTTCCTGCTGCATTTCAATCTAGGACTGCAGGGAAAATCTCTGTGCCCCTCTTCTGGGGAGGCTTCTTTGCTAGTTTGAGAAGCTTCTGTCTGCATTTAAACCAGACTTTCTTTTTCAGCTTGCCTGTGGAATTTCGAGTCTGCACATACAGGGCTTTAACTTGGGGCTAAAACTTGATGTAAAAATAATCTCACCATCTGTGCCCAAAATGATGAGCTGTGGTGCTGCAGCTTTAGCTCTTCGAGTCTGAAATACTAATAAGAGCAATGGTTTCTCAGTGGCACATCAGGGACAGACACAGCCCTGGGCTGGGTGGGGAATGTACTGGGGGTGCTGCAGCGAGGAGTGTGTGGAGCACTGGCCGGTGCTAATGGGGCAGGATCTGGCCCCATCTCCTCCCTTCCTGCCCATCATCTGGTGATCAGCAGCATAGGCTGTAGCTTTGAATCTTTGGGAACATTTTTGGGATGCAAAGGATGTCTCAGACCAAGGTTCTACACGTGTACAACCACCAGGAGAGATCTCCAGCATCTTAAAGGCTGTTCTTAGAACCTAGAACTCTCTAGTTAGGAAGGATATACAGGTTTATACATTAGACAAATTCACCACCTCGTGTGTTGCTAGAGATGCTGTGGAGTTAAGATATCTCATCCTTTACTCCCTGCAAGATGCAAGGCTTGATGATCTTAAAGGTATTTTCTAACCTAGTTGGTTTTATGATTCTGTGAAAAGCCCAAACCACTCAATGGAGTCAGTGATAGGATACTAACACTAAAAAGCAGGTGGAGTTCAGTGCTGAGCTGTGCAGTTTTATCCTTTCTCTGCCTCTCAAAGGGCAACATGAAAGATTAAATTTATAATGTTCTGTCTTTCTACCAGTGCAATAGCCTTGAAATGGATTTATTCAATTGTTTGAAGGAAATGCTCTGTAAGGATGATGAAAAATGTCATCCCTGGTAATTCTCAGTCTGTGCCTGCCCCAGCTGGGGAAGCAGTTCCAAAACCAAACTAGTCTCAAGGTGGGAGTAATCTGCCCTGCAGTGGTGCAGGACCACAGCCAGCAAAAGGCAGAATGGGATGATTGAGGGTAGGGCTTGCCTGTGACCAGGAGCTTAAATGTGTTTGTGTTTGGCAACTTACATGGTGGAAGTATTTGAATTCCATTTCCCTGTTGATTATTGTAACAGCAAATTTACAGTCACTTTTCTGCAGCCAGTTGCTGGTTCATCCTGTGCTACACTGCATGATAGGTGTGAAAGTACCTGCAGGGCTCACCTGCTTTGCAGCAAGCTCACACCTCAGCACTCCGATTTCAAGGCCATTGCTCCTTGCTTTTTGTGGTCCCTCTGCTTCTATTTTCTGGTGTTCAGGGTATGTTATGACTCACAGGGAGCATTTTTGTGTAGAACTCAACTGTCGTAGGCTTCATGCCTGTGTTTTTGGGGTGAGCTGCCACTGTCCTTCCAGAAGCCAGAGACCTTCTGCCTGCTAAGTGCAGTGGCTCTTTGCCAGGCCAGCTGCAGGTCTCATTGATCAGGACAGTGAGGTTTGAAACATCTGCACAAGGTCTTACCCTTCCTAAAGGGTCTGAAGGAGCTGATTTACCAAGGCCGGTGAGAGCAGCATCTCTCTCCCTGCCCTTTGGGCTGAGGAGCATCTGTTCTTAGTCAGTGGGGGTGATTGCTGCTGTGAGATCAGTGAGGTGTCTTCAGGGCTTGGGGTGGCTGCAGGGAGTTTCTGGAGATAGAACAAAAGCATGTCACTCAAACCAGACAAGATGGTATATCCAGATGGCTGGGCAGCTGCTGTCTGTGTACATAACGGGTGCTGTGGGGAAATCCTTTCTCAAACAGGTTTCTTTTGACAGCTTAACCTTTTCGAGTTTAAATTTTCATTATGTCTTTACTTTAGTTTCTCAAATCACGCAGCTAAGAAGGAAAGGCCGTGCTTGCTTAGCCTGTGGGCATGTGGGCTTCAGTGGTGATCTTGACTTTGCAAAAGGATTGGGTCTTTTTTGCAGCCCTCCCAAAACCTTCCTAGTTTTCCAAGCTCCCAGCATTAGCTCCGTGTACCTATAGCAAGTTTTGTCTGATATCCACTGGTGGCTGTGTTCCTCCTTAACTTCTTCCCACCCACTAGCTTTTCTACCCCCAAGAAAAAGAAGCGGGATGATGGGATGCGGGAGCACTTGACGGGCTGTGCACGAAGTGAAGGCTATTACAAAATTGATAAGAAGGACAAACTCAAATACCTCAACAATAGCCGAGCTTTTGCAGAGGAGCCTCCAGCTGACACGCAGGTGAGAACACGTCCTGTGCTGGCTGCCAAGGTGCGAATGGGGTTTGGTTTTATACGGTGTCACTCACAGTGGATGCTTCCTGCCTTTTGGCAAGGAGGGAGGTGAAGGTGTTGCTATGCCTGTGTCAAGACGGTCATCCAGGAGCTGCTGGGGAGGTGTTAGTGTTTGATGTGGGATGTTTTAGGAGGCCACACATTCTGCAGTGGTGTGTTGTAGCACAACGGATTGCTCACAGGGAGGCTGCAGGGTGCTGGGTGTGTTGGGGCAGCTTTGATCACCCGTTTGTCCTCGCAGGGCATGAGCATCCCTGCCCAACCTCATGCTTCTACCCGGGCTGGCTCCGAGAGGCGGTCAGAGCAACGCAGGCTCCTCTCCTCCTTCACTGGTAGCTGTGACAGTGACCTGCTCAAGTTCAACCAGCTCAAGGTAGGTCACCCCGTGGACTGCTGCTTTGTGCAGGGTCTGGTTGGGAGCAGGCTGAGGCAAGAGCAGGGCACTTCCTGTCGGTTTGGTCTCACCTCAGTGATGCCCGTCTCAGGATTGGGCACTGCTGTGTGTGATGGAGGATTGATTGGTACCTGGCTTTCCTGTACTTCCACGTAATACAACTTGATAGAAGAATACAACTTAATACAACATGCAGTATACAAATAATTCTCATAAAGAAATAGGGACAGAGCAGTCACAGGGAAAACATGACACTTAGTCCAGTGTGCTCACTTGTGAGAAGCAGAGATTATGGCTATAAATGAGTGTATGATGATAAGAGAGCTTGAGCCATCAGGGTTATGCAGACCCGAGGCCAGTGGCCTCAAAGTATCTGCTCTCCCCAGAGTGTGGACAGTGGTCAAAAAACCTCAAGTAGTACAACTTTGTGGGGCCACCCACGACATCTGTCCTGCCTTCTTGTCACCACAAGATAGAAGGAAACTAAAATCAGGTTGAAGTACCCCAGTGCTGCTTGTGCTGCAGATGCTGGACCTAGGGACGGCCTTTCCCTTTCTGTGCTGTACCTAACTCAGGGTTGGGGTTTTGGGGTGTTTTCTTCGTGCAGTTCCGGAAGAAAAAGCTAAAATTCTGCAAGAGCCACATTCATGACTGGGGCCTTTTTGCTATGGAGCCCATTGCAGCTGATGAGATGGTGATTGAATACGTGGGTCAGAACATCAGGCAGGTAAGCTGGACTGCGCGTGAAACCTGAGCAAAAACCAGCCCTGAAAGAAGTGCTTTCAAGTGTGACAGCAGAGCTTGGGGTCCCTGCTGTAAGGTGTTAGATACATCACCTAGGCAGAGGTTAGTGTGTGGCTTGGAGGTAGAAAGGTGGGATTTTCAGCAACCCATCAAAACTAAGCACTCAAATCCTGAGGAGATAAACCCATCCTGAGCTTCTGTTTTCAGTTAGGTCTGTGTTCTCCCGAGGCATTTGGGATCATGTATCTGTTGAGTGACACAAGCACAGCGTTGTGTAGGTCTCTGCTCCTGGATCACTTCTGCAGCGTGTCCTGACACATGGGGTTTTCTGTAGGTCATTGCTGACATGCGTGAAAAGCGATACGAGGATGAAGGCATCGGGAGCAGTTACATGTTCCGAGTGGATCACGACACCATCATCGATGCCACGAAATGTGGAAACTTCGCCAGGTTCATTAATCACAGCTGCAATGTAAGTACATGGGGTTTGCATAGGGTTGGACTCTGCCATCCTGGTACACCCCTCGAGTCCTTGCTGGCTTTGGTTGGGGCCATGTTCAGAAGTAGCAGGGGGTCACAGGGTTGTGATTGAATGTTAATGAGCTGCAGCAGATCAAAGCAGACTCTAAACCAGCGTAAAGAGATTGTGAGACACAAGAAGTGAAACACACCGCAAGACAAAGAGCACTCGGAATCCTCCTGACTGTGTTGGGGGCCCCTGACAGCCACTGTTCAAACCTCTCTAACAAATATTTCCTTAAACAAAATTTTAGCATTGTTATTCAGTGGGAACAGTCTCCTTCTAGTGTCCACACTGGGAAAGTGTTTTCTGCCCTGGCAGTTGTGGAGAAGCTGCTTTCCTGTCTGCTCTGTGCTGCAGTCTACACTCAAAGGCTTGGCTGCCTGAGCAATTTATTAAGCATTAGTTGAACTGCTCTTAGTCTGTGATAAACTTTGTGGAGCATCATTTAGGCTCTTCCACACCGTAGATGACCCGAATATGGATATTTTGGAGGAGCACAAAGAGGGCTGCTCTGTTTTCTTGGCTTCACACCTCCCTCTCTCAGCTTTCCCTGGGTCCAGGCTCTGGAAACATGACTGAGGCTGTCTAGGGAAAGGACTGCCCTGCTTTATTTTAACTTGGAATAATCGTATGGAGGCTGGGAAGCTACGGCCATCAGGAGCCTAAATCATGACCTGTTCTCTCACTTTTGCAGCCAAATTGCTATGCTAAAGTGATCACGGTGGAGTCTCAAAAGAAGATTGTCATCTACTCCAAACAGCACATCAATGTGAATGAGGAAATTACCTATGACTACAAGTTTCCAATTGAGGATGTAAAAATCCCATGTCTCTGTGGCTCTGAGAACTGCAGGGGAACCCTGAACTGAACTCAAGGTTTCTCGTCACACTTGCACCTTCGGCCATGTCAAAACTGTGGTAACCAGGTGTGGTTGCACTTTGCCAAATAAAAGAGGAAAAACAAAAAAAAAAACCACGAAAAAAAGGAAGAAAAAAAATAAAAAGGAAAAAAAATTAAAA
This sequence comes from Nestor notabilis, assembly GCF_000696875.1. NCBI lineage: Eukaryota > Metazoa > Chordata > Aves > Psittaciformes > Psittacidae > Nestor > Nestor notabilis. Next base: position 9,786 of record NW_009924926.1, on the reverse strand, counting down.
AAAAAAAAAGAGAGGAAAAAAGAGAAGAAACCCCCCAAGTTTCGCACTTCTGCCAGGATCATGAATGACAGCAAAAGCGCACACGCTTACGAGGACTGTTCATGTTTCAGGTGCTCTTTCCTTTTCAGATCCAACACGCACACAAAAAGGTGATAACCATTTTGTGGCATGGTCTATCCAAACACTAGCTTCTCTGGTCAGTCCCTACAGTAATGCTCCAGAATGGGATAATGGTACCTTTTTCTTTTTTTTTAATTGTTGTTCTAAACCTTCGTCTTTTCGTCAATGCTGCTACCTTTTTCTCATCAGTTCTGTTGGTTGAAAAAGACATTCAACGTTTAAATGTGAAGCAGAGACTGAATATGCCATATAGGGTTTGTTGGGAGCTTGATTGGCTGAAATTGCACAGATTTCTCAGAGTAAGCTGTAAATAAATGTAAGGTTGATGTTACAGAGCAAGCCAGAGGCTTGAGGGTGTGTGAATGGGGCTCTGTGTGTGTGTGTGTGCTGGGTGTGTGTATGTATGGAGATACGTCTGCAACCAGACTCTAGGTGAACTGTCCTGCCTTTTCGTTAGGGATGAGCCTGAACAAGTCCCCCTAAACCAGACACCCTGGGGAAGAGCCAGGTCAGCTGCAGACCTCAGCACCTTGGGCTTGTCTCTAATTTTCATATGCCATGCTGGTATATTGGGGGATCAAAACCTCTGCACCTGTACGTGAAAAATACTTGGATTCCACAATGACTAGTAAGGAGTCGAGTCAGTTGTGTGCTGTAGCATCGTGGCACAGCGTGTGGCCTTTGGGGATGCCTGTTTCTTGGAGGCTGGTTTGTCTTGCATGCAAAAAAGGCTGAAGCTGAAATTAAGTGGACAATTCAGCCCGTGTTTGCACTGTAGAGACCTTACCCTCCTTGGAAGCATACGCTATGGCCCACGTTTTTGGTAGGATTTCCTTCCTGTAGATGGGAAACAGGCTGATGTGTGTCTTGTATTAATTTTCTCTCATTTTTGTCTGCATTTCCCTGCCCTTTCAGCATTTTACATGGAGTATTTGCTCTGTCCTTGAAAATATGGGAAATGCCTCCTCTGATAGGAGTGAGCTCTCCTCCCTCTGTTACTCAGTAACTTGGCCTGGGGTGGTCCTGTCTCTCCAGTAAGAACATGGTGAAAGTGTCCCCTGTCCTCCCCCATCTACAGCATGAAAATGAATGCTGCTTTAAATTGGGAAGGAATGTTTTGAAATAATTTTTGACGTATTTTGTCCTTGTAGGTGTGCTGAGGTGAAGACTGCAGTTCTTTGAGAGGTTCCATTTAAAAATGGGACAAAGCACCAAAGAAATACTTCTTTGGATGAGATCTGGAAATGTTAGACCACTGTTCAGGTATAGACAGGATCAGTTTTTCAACTTGCATTGAACTTCTCCTGCTTTAAAAGTAGAGATTAGTCGTACTAAAACCTTTATAATTGGCTTATAAGGGGAAGTTGCAATGTCATTATGAAATGGGAAGATGATCTGTGTAACTAAACATCTTCTCCCCACAGAACAAATTGCACAGCTGTATTCTTGTAGCCTTTCAAAATCAGAGATAATTGCTCTGTCACCACAGTTCTACCATCAGAGGTTTCCACCTTGCAAAAGAGTTTCCTGGAAGGTTTTCCATCTGCTCTGTGGAGCTGCCAGGCCCACACCGCACTTCTTCAGACAAAAAGCCTGAAAGAATAGGAACACACAGGCTGCTACGAGCTGCCTTAATACTGCCTGTATTTCTGTCTGAGGTGAGGAAATTGTCACTGAGATTGGACAGTCCGTAGTCTCATCTCTTGGGTTTGTTTTGGTTCGTTGTTCCCCCCCAACTTTATTGAAGCAGTCGGGTAACAGTGGCCCAGAACCTAAAATGATGAGAAGCACAACTAGTTTCTGTCACTGAACATTCGTTGTTACTGCAGCGATGGCAGGAGCATTTGGGAGCTAAACCAGCTGCTCAGTTCTGTTGTATTTTCTGGTTAAGTCAGCTTCATCTTGTGTTGATGCTTCAACTGGCATCTCTACAGCTTGGCCTTTTACTTTCAAAGCTTTGGAAATGCACAGAAGCTTCCTGTTTCTCAGAACTGAAGCCCCTGCGTGTGGCAGTTCTGCCAATGTCCTTGGCCTTCTTTATTTCTGGTCCATCAGACCAGGGCATTAACGGTGGTTTTGTGGGGACAAAGACACCCCAAATGGTTCAGCCCCTATGTACCCATTGACAGTGTTGTGTTTCCCAGCATATCAGTGTGCTCTGGATGGGATTAGCCCCTGTGGTTTGCCTTAATCTTTGTTGAGGAGAGGTGGGGAGGAGGCAGGTCACTGTCTTCTGAAACAAGACCTGCAGGTTGGGGTTCTTCTCTGCATTTTTAGGAGCACCAAAGGGATTTGGGCACCTGAATCACTTGGGTACTTCTGAAACTGCCTGTAACCCATCTGTTCTTAGGATCCCAGACAAACAACATGGGTTTTTGGAAGAGCCCAGCTCCCGGTAGTTTGCCAGTAGGAAACAGAGCTTTTGGACTTCTGAAAAATCACATTAGTCTGGTCTCAAAGCCAAACCTGAGGCCTGAGGCTTTTCTCCCCCGTAAATCTTGGCTTGCAGAGTCCCACCTGTGCAGCTCTTGCCTCAGACTCCAAATCTGCCCCATCCCCAAACCAGATTATTTTACAGTGAGGATTCTAAGTGTGGTTTAGTGATTTCCATGAGCTGCTGCGGTTGCATGTGGCTGCCCTATCCCAGCACATTGGTGGGGTCTCATCAGGGCAGGGGAGCCCTGCGGCCACGGACGTGGTTTTGGAAGGCAGCCCCGTGGAGATACCTCTGTAATCCCTCCTGGGTCCTTTGGCTTGTACTTAGAAGGGGGTGATATGAGGGAAGGGCAGGAGGTGTGTGACCAGCCTGGATCAGACCCAGGGTTTGCCTCCATAGTCAGCACAGGCACCCTGGCACCCCATGGAAATAGTGGCAAGGACTAAAAAGAAACCTCACCAGCGTGTGCTGCTTTGCAGAGAGATTTACTGAAGCTGTTTGCTGGAAAGCCTGTCCCCAGTTTATTTTCACCTAAATGGAAACCTAAGGCAAAAAAGAGAGACCCTGTGCTCCCTGCAGAATTCCATCTCACCAGGTGAAATGACCTAAGAGAACAGTGCAAAAGCTTTGAAGTTAGAATTTACACCTTTAGTTTCCCAACATGAAGCTGGCTGGGGTTCAGGGTGCAGATACCTCCACAGTTGGGATTTCTAGGAAGTGAGCTCTGTGCTTGCAAATCCTGCCTGCTGCTGCCCAACACCTTCATTTATCCATTCGGTTCTCCTCCCTGTTTGCAATTCCAGGTTGGTCCCAATAAGTGTTCTGTGACTGTTGGGGGGTCCAGGAGGGGAAGGGGCTCATCTTGCAGATATTTATATTGTATAGAGCAGCTTATTTCTACAAGGAAAGACAAAACCATTTTTAAACTCCAACAAACAGTAGTTTCAGTTCCGGTTTTTGTGACCTTTTTCAGGGATCATTTCAGTGCATTTCTGTATAAAATAAAAATTTAAGGAAAAAAAAGGATTTTGAAGTATAAAAAAGAAAAATGCATCTTCTGTACATAGGCAAAGTCAAGAATCTTCTCTTCAGACACTGTTTCTTGTAGAAACATGTTGAAAATTTTTTTGCTGATTTCTTTGTACTTCAAGAGCATGTAAATAATTTATTAAAAGTGACTATTGTAATTTGGAGTTCTTTTTAAACAGATCCCAGCTCTAAATCATGTCGAGGAGATGGGGAGGAAGAAGGACTTAAGTATAGCAAAGGAGCTGGTGGCATTTACAGCTTGTGTCAAGCTTTGTATAATGTAAATTCTGTATAAATATGTTTGGTTTGTTTTTTTGGTTTGTTTTTTTTTTGTCAAATAAATAGATGGAATTAGAAGCATTAAGAAACTGAAGACAAAATTGCCAAGTCAAGGCTTCTTCTTTCCCCTCCCCTCAGTCTGAAACCTAATGTGCAAAATCTATTTATTTCAAGCGAGGAAATGTGTACAGTCTAATAGACAACCTAAAGTGTATTTAAGCAAGTTTGCAACTGGATTGTTTTCAAGTTAATATTTGTTTTTTGTTTTCATGACTTTCCTCCTTAATTGCCACTGTAGCATTTGTCCAAGTGAAACGAAACACAGCGGAACGGGCACTCTAAACCCAATGGGCAGTTTTAAAAGCGAAGTGGAAAGAACAACCCCTGCTCCCAATCCTTGCAGTTCTCTGGTTGTTTTAATTCACGGTGTGAAAATAAGAGGCCTCCTTTAAAAGGAGGTAAGTAAAATGGTTTGCAATAAATGAAAATCGAATCTTTTTTGTTCTTTTTAAGTTCCTTAAAAAAAAGAAAATCCCCAACTCTGCTTTGAAGATTTAGGATTTCTGCTTTTTTCTTCTGTTAAGCCAATTTATAAATTTAGGGATGTTTTGTGCATATAGAATCTGTCACCAGTATGTATCTTGTTTTGAAGAAAGTGTTTTTGTTGTGGATGTGTCATGCTGTATATATTTGTTCATATTTTTGTGAATTGAATACTATGTACCATTGTATTATAGTAACTTTTATAAAGCAAACCATAAATATACTGACTTTTCTTACAGAAAAATTATGTTGTGATTAATGTATAGCCAGGGAGCTCTTTGCTCTCAGACCCATGCTGGAACCGTGTGAGCTCAAGGAACCAGATCCAGAAAAAGAGCAATCCAAAGAGCTGAGTATCAGCAAAGTTAACTGAAAATATCATTCCTGGCGAGCAGGAAATGACTTTAAGCAACATTCTATTGCATGAAAGAAATACGTGAGTGATTTAAGTTTATAAACTGAAAGAAAACTGTCCTTACAACCCTTAAGAGCTGAAGACCCTGCAACGGTGCTGGGTGTCCCTGTCCCATCCACCCTCAGTGGTGCTGCCCAGGCCTGTGAGGGGTCTCTGCTCCTGCAGCCTCTGCCCTGGATTTTTCTAGGTTCACCTTTTTTTATCACTGTTTTATCTTTTAACTTCATGGAGGAGAAAGCTCTTAACCTGCAAAGTGAGGTGCTGGTGTAGCTGGTTCGAGTGAGGCTTTTGGGGCCAGAGGCCCTTTGGTTTCTTTGTTTTAAATCAGTTTATTCACACCTGAAGTGAATCCTGTTACCTGTGGTTTGCAGGAAGGGGACCACTGGGGTTTGATGTGGATGAAAGCATAGCCTGAAGCTGCCCTCCTTGCTGGGGGCTGCTGCTGTGAACATGGTGGTGGCCAGAGTGGCTTCTCTGAGCTTTAGAAAGAGACACCCAGAGCAGAAGTGAATGGTGTGGCTGATGGAGGAGGGAATGGAAGAGGTGGAAGAGAGCCTGGGCGGTAGGTGACCTCCCAGCTCAGTTCTTGGCTTCTATTGCTGACCACAGCTGAAGGGATGGGGATGCAGGACAACCTGTGTGGGGCAGGAGGCAGCAGGGCTCAGCCTGGAGTGTGACCGATGGAGCTGGTGGAAAGACCAGCTCCATCAAAGCCTGTCCAAAGAGCCTGTTCTGAGCCAAGGGCTTGGCAGGGCCTTTGGCTGCCAGGGGTTTGAGCACCTTCGATGTTGGGTAACCTGGGAGCAGTGAGGCTTTGGTGGGAGATGTGCAGCAGTAGGAGAACCCTGAGATGTTCTTCAGCAGTTGTGTGCTGGGGTCTGTGGACTCCTCAGGGAGCATTTGACCTGCAGCCACATGAACAAAGGGTAGAGGCTCCAGCCCCAACATGTTAATGTATAAGGGACTCCAGGTGTGACAGAAAAGGGTTTTATTGTGTCAGTGGAGAAGGTCCCCTTGCAAAGGACAGTGACAACACCAGGGCGATGCCCAGAGGGAACTTTGCACATGCAGCCCAGGATCTGAGCCAAGGAATCACTGCCAATGCCAGCAATTCCTTCTTGAAACACGGGAGAAACTCCATCCCTTCAATAATGCAGGAATTCACAGGTGTTACAGCAAGACTGTTTCCTTGTAAAGGCTGAAATAGGTAAATTAGATTAATTCTCATTCCAAAACGTTGTTGCTGCCCTAAAGCCTTGTGTTCAATCTCAGCTAATTCAAGATTGAGTCTTGGAGCAATTAAAATCTCACAAAATGAGATGCACAGAGGCCAGCGCCTCCGAGCTTTCATCTCCCAGCTTCCTGCAGTCCTAGGATTAAGAGAAAACTTTGGATAGACTAAATTTAAGCACTCCCAGATGTTTTTACTCTCTTCTTCCATAGCTGCAAGTCTTCAGCACGTGCCTTAAATTTGCCCTTTGTTAAAGAGTTTGCTGGTTTGGATCATATTAATCTGCTTTTTAAGAGTGTGTTTGCTGTTTCCCATGCTCACCCTCCCAAGAAGTGAGGGGAGGGCAGCACTGGGGCTGGATGGGGTAGGTGTTGAGTCCTTCTACATCTCTGACTTTGGCAGCAGCTCCCCTGGCTTTATGGTCCTTGGGTCTGGGCTGTTTCCCAGTTCATTTGTGAATCAGCTCATTGGGGTGAGGGTGTTTTCTGCCCCTTCTAGATGTGCCTGGTCTCCCCATTGGGCTCCAGCACTGTCAGGTTTCCTCTCGCATCTTGATCCATTTCAATGGCTTCAAACAGAGACTTGAAGTTCCCGGCGCCAAAGCCCTGTGGAGATGACAACAACGTTACAGACCATGGGGATGAGCAGCAGGTCATCTCCAAAGTGGCCAGCAGCACCAAGAGCTGGCTGGGTGATGGTATGTGATGGCCATGAGGTTTTCAAGCCAAGATCCTCGTGAAATCCTCAACCAACCTGGTGGTTATGCCGCTGGATGACCTCCAGGAAGACCGTGGGTCTGTCTTGAACTGGTTTAGTGAAGATCTGGAGCAAGTAGCCTTTCTCATCAAAATCCACCAGGATTTTCAGTTCCTGGGTGAAAGAAACAGGAGCAAGGGAATTCCTCTGTGTCACCCTCATCCCTGCAAAACACTTTGTGGAGCTGGCCCAGCGCCAAGCAAACCTTTTCCCCATCAGGCTGCTCTGACTCACCGCCAGCTTGTCGATGTTCTCCTTCACTTTGATTTTGGCAGTTTTCAGCCTTTCCCGCAGCACCTGGTAGTAGCTGGATGGGACATCCATGAACTGCACCCCCCGCTGCTTCATGTTGGTGATCTGCAACGCAGGGGAGACCCTGGTGTTGGTCAGGCTTGGGGCTGGTTTGTGGCAGAGGTTTGTTGCCAAGAGCATGGCCTGGGACAGGCTGTTAGGAGGCAGAGTGAGCCTTTCCCATGGCTTTTCCAACCTCGTGTGTGGGGACCTGTTCCACCATCTCACTTTGGGCACCAGGAACAGGAGGACCCAAGATGCCCTCTCCGGGCAATGCAGAGTTGGCCACCATGGAAGGATGCTTCATCCGACCCTGACCCCCCGAAACCTCTGGAGCCCCTTTGGTCCGAAGAGAAACCAAAACAAGTGCTCAACAGCAGCGGGGCTCAGTCCAGAGCAGCGTCTGCCCCAGGCAGAGGTGGGTGATGTGCTGCGGTGGCTCAGCCCAGCAGGACGGGGCAGGGTCTGCACTCACCGCCGAGATGATGTCGGAGGTGTTCAGTGCAATGTGCTGCACTCCGGCCCCTCCGTAGTAGTCGATGTATTCCTACAGGGAGGAAGTGTCACCACGTTAGTGACAGCACAGCTACAGCGTGCAAAAGGCTGCGTGTGGGCTGAAGAACATAAAGCAGTATCAGCTCAGGACACCATGAAATGAGAAGAGACACTATTGGTGAGATCGGGGTAAACCAGCTCTGTGCTGGAGGTTTTGACAGCCCTTGGCAGACCTGAGCAGAGCCAGGGCTGCTTTCCAGCAGCCACCTCAGCACAGCACATCTGCGCCAGCTCCAAATCACTGACCCCTTGGTCCCTTTTCCTTCATCAAAGCCCCGCTCCAGGCAGTAGCAGGTCAACCACCAGCCTCTGCTCACCTGAATCTGGGATTTCTTCTTGCCGAACGCTGGCTCGTTGATGGGCATCTTGATGGTCTCTTCGTAGTTGGTGACCACGATGGAGCGCAGGGCACTGAACTCAGTGTGCAGCTGCTTGTCATCCACTGACCAGAAGCGGTGGAAGAGCAGGTTCTTCTGGTACCTGCCCAGGCCACAAAGGGCACATTCAAGTCCCTCTCTCCATCCCCACTCTAACAAAGCTCTGCTCTGGTTTAATCATCCTCAGCATGAGACCAGCAGAGCGGGGCTGCTGCTCCACCCCCCTCTTACCAGTCCGCCACTGGCACCATCTGGAGGTCGGGCTGGTTCCCCACAACGTGGTCAATGAAGTTGAGCTTGGTGCTTGGTCTGCAGGGGGAAGCCAGGGGTGACCCTCAGCTGGGATCGGGGCTCCCCACAGCACAGTGGGGACCTGTCCAGCTCCTTGGTGGCACATCCCATGGGCACACAGTGACAGAGAGCCGGGCAGGACCTTCTGGGAAGTACTCACAGCTTTGGCAGCAGAGGGTCCTTGAAGAGGGGCGGGTGGTACCCGGGCAGGAAGAGGCCTTTGTAGTTGAGCTTTTCTATCAGGGTGTGTGTGGTGTCACCGTACTGCGAGAGGGGGAAAGAGGTTTTGTGGTGGCCTTTTGGGGACCTCCCGGGTCCAGGCTGCTCACACAGACCCTGCTCTGCGCGGGCTCAGCTCCGCAGCTCCTACACTTACCGTCTGGATCACCGCAAACTTCACCTTCCCGAATTTGTCCTCCTCCACCCAGGGCTCCTTCAGCACCGCAGCGCCGCGCTCCTTGGCTTTCTGGGCAGGAGGAGACAGACCCCCTCGTGCTGCAGCTCCCTTGGGCTGGGGGAACATGTCCCCAGCCCCTTCCCCACCTCCCCTCGCTGTTCCAGGCTGCGGGGCTGCCTACCTGCACGATGAAGTCGCAGTCCTCCACCTCAAAGGCGATGTCCTTCACCCCATCTCCGTGCTTCACCAGGTGCTCCCCCATCTCTGCCCAGAGCAAGAGCAGCCATGGCCATGAGCAGAGGTGCTTTTCTCTGCCACGGCCATTTCCTCCTCCCAAAGCACTTACCCTCATTCCCTGGGTTGAGAGCGGATGAGAGAACAAACACAATCTGGTGAGAAGAGGAAAGGTGAGGGATGGAGACGTGGCTGCAGCCCCGGCCTCGGGCAGAGGCACCTCAGGTGCAGGGTTTAATGGCGCAGATGGGTTTTGGCAGCACACATCTGCCCAACACAACAGCAGCTCATCCCCCCCGGCCTCCATCCCCTTACCTTATCCTGCTTGATGACGTGTGACACCACCTCCCTGCTGCCGGTCTCCAGCCCTCGGTACGCCAGCTCCTCGAACCCCAGCTTGTTGCAGTAGTAGGATGCAGCCTGTGGGCAGGTAAGAGCCCCCCCAGGTGAAGCCACAGCAGTGCTGGTGGCACCC
>NW_009924926.1:0-200 GCF_000696875.1 Nestor notabilis | reverse complement strand
CCCAGCCACTATTGTGTGTAAGTCATGTGTGTATGAGCGGGGAGCAGTGGAGCTTTTCTGCTCCCCTCCAGCAGCGAAGGCAAGAAAGGACCCGGTGTTGGGTAAAAAACCCCAAATCCAGTGGGAAGTGCTGCCTCCAGAGCCCTCCCGCGCCCAACACGGCTAAGCAGGGCTGGTGCATGGCCATGAGCACAGAAGCA
>NW_009924925.1:3646-8288 GCF_000696875.1 Nestor notabilis | reverse complement strand
AACCACGACACTGGGCTAAGAGAATATTTCTTGATTTTATTTCATGGCTGTATGTAGAATGCATAAGCACTGTAAGGAAAAGATGCTTTCACTGAATAAGTGTTTTCTTGTGTGACTTCAAAATTTGATAGTATTGAAGACTTAGGAGTCATCTATTTCTATAAATTAATAATGATCAAACATGATCTGATTCAGGAACAGCCTAGTGATGTCAAGGAATATTCTCTGCAGATGGTGTCTCATTTTAAGAGCAAAGTGAAGGTGCGCAGAGCACTCTCTCCTGTTTACAGCATGGAGCACCTTTTGCCTACTAAATGCTCAGTTTTGCTATCTGCAAGAACTATGAAAAGGAGTGTTTTTCTGTTGTGTGGAAAGCAGAAGAGAAGTTCTATTTCCTTAGCTTCAGCATACGTACTTGTATTTACAATGCTCAGAATAGATGGCCAGAGAAAGTTCTGTTGCTTGGCAACGTTTTTCTTGGAAAGCAATTGTGAAGAGGGAAAAAGGAGAACTGAAGAATAGATCTGCCATTTCCGATAACGAGGACAGGCTCTTTGAAATAATGAATTTTACTAGGAGAAAGGTTAAAAACCTGAAATGATTTATTTCAAGATCCTCAGGCAAGGATACACTGTTTCTGAGCATCTTACTCGTGTCTATGAAACTGCCACATATCTTTGCATGTTCAGATTTGTAAAATCTCTGCTGTTAGAAATGTTTGTGTTACCTTCAACTGATTTTAAAGGGAAGAGCTTAAGCCATCAGCCCAGTTGCATTTGCTGCATCTGAGATTTTCATCACATACTTTTGTCTTCCATCATTTGCCCATGTATATTAAATCTATATGATTACGAGAAATTATTGAATAGCAGTTTACAGTACCAACAGTTAGAATTTGAGAGAAATCAGAATTATTATGAAACATGCTGGTAATAACATACATATTTTGTCAGAGAATAAATGTATCTTGTGGAACAAAGCTCAAACACATTACCTGTTTTGTAATATTCTTTCATTTGTAAACTGAATTTAAAAATCCAGATTTAACAGTTCTATAATCAATTATAATAGATGAGTTCCACAACTGTCTTAAAAATGAAGATGTTCTTGGAATTTTGAAAGCTACTTGCTACTTTGTCTTTTATCTTCAGTAGGAAGGTCACCACAGAACCCTCTGAAGCCTTTTTGTCCTCTTAGTTCTTCTAAGGAAAATTTAGTGGTATCTTTCCCAATTACATTGCAGTGACTTTTGTGTGCAAAGGTATGATAAGGGAAAGGATACAGTATCTTGAAAGATACTGCTCTGGCGGAGTGGTAATGGGTGGGTGAAAATTTGAGGATTATTATTACGGCAGAAGTTTTAACAGCTTTAGAAGATTGTTTTTAATACAGTAAGGTATCATGGTGTTCTCTAATTGCATCCTAGGTAAATGCATCCTGTTTATCTAAAGTGTTTCTTATCGTCCCTAGCCTTAGTTGGGTAGATTGTTCTCCATTCTCTAGCTTATGTTTCTGCAAATAGATTGAGGCTTCCTGAAGTAGATTGATTTAAAAAGAATTAGAGAAGTGTTATTGCGTCAGTCTTGCACCATTTAAAAGGCAATATGAATTAAAAAATTAATTGTTCCTATACACAGACTGTGTCTGCCAAATTTCAGGCCTGAGAGAATTTTTCTTTTGGGTTAACATAAGGCATTTGACTAGCCCTTATTTACAGCCATGCTCCTAGTCAGTGCTGCAATCTGTCTTTTGTATAATTGTTCGAAGTCATGCGGTTATGTTAAAAACCCATCTTCATCTGTTTTAAAACAGCAGACATGTTAGAATTAATTCCATCCAAACTGTGCCAGAGGTAATAAAATTAATGAAGATATTCACATATATTCAATATCTACATGACACTCATAGCTGCTTCCAAGAAGAGATGCATAACTCAGTCTACTCCCTCTGATTTACTGAAGCAGTTTTCCCTAGTTCTTTAAAAAAATGAAATGGAATACTTTGATTAGAAGTACACTTCTTGCAAAAAGGGCAGCGATCATATTTATAGATCTTCAAGCTAATTTTACCATCTACCAGACACAATTGAATTATGTCCTAGGTATGACTGGAATATTTACAAACACAGTAAGTCTGAATAGAGAAAGCAGAATTTTTTTTTTCTTACATTGGAGGGTAATGGACACCCAAGTTTCTGTTTTGTTTTCACTCAAATTAATGGCCTGCTTTTTGCTGCTCACTCACTTTCTTGGCAGAAAGTTGCTGTCTTAGCTTATCAGTGACTGTTTTAAAAAATTTTAAAAAAGCAATCTTTGAAAAATAATCCTGTGGCAGAGTTTGTTTTTGACAACAATGCATAATTGTAGACTGCATAATGCTGACAAGGATGTCTGCATGAATTTACGTGGAGAGCACTGTGCAAACTTGTGCCTCTCAGCACCAGGAGGTGCTTGGACAGAATAGAAACACCTTTCCTCTTATAGCAATACAGGAATGGCAGGAACATGTGTCTCACTGTCACACAGGTAAAGTTTCCATTTACTTAGCAATGATGGACTTGTTTCTGTAATTGTCAGTCTGCAGAAGAAATGTGTGTGGGCAGTAACCAGAGGCTACTGTGCTGTAACTGGGTGATCGTTGTAGTAGCACTGGTGGGACAGAGTACCATATCTTCTCATTGGAAATAGAATCATAGAATAGTTAGGGTTGGAAAGGACCTTAAGATCATCTACTTCCAACCCCTCTGCCATGGGCAGGGACACCACACACAAACATCTCACCCAAGACTCTGTCCAACCTGGCCTTGGACACTGCCAAGGGGTGGAGCATTCTCAGTTTCCTTGGGCAACCTGTTCCAGTGCTTCATCACCCTCACAGTAAAGAACTTCTTCCTTACATCTAACCTAAACTTTCCCTGTTTAAGTTTGATCCTGTTACCCCTTGTCCTATACAGATCAAAGTGAGCAATTTAGGTGGAAGACTCACCCCAGCAGTCTATATGAAAGTCTGTCAATGTGTTTTAAAAGTGATGAAAATGGAAATATTAGTGCTTATCCATTGCTTGACATCAGTATGAAGAGGCACAGGAAATTATAGACTGGTTACTACTATTAAGATCATTAATGCTACTGAAAACAGGAGAACAAGTTAACTATTTTAGGTTTAGATGGTTGCAGCCAATAGCAAATCTGTCAATTTTCTTTTTAATCTAAATATACACAAAAAGCCTGAATAGTTTAGGTAGTCTTATGATAAAATTATAAGTTAGATCTTAACAGAAAATGGACATGGAGTTGCTGGAGCAAGTCCAGAGGAGGGCCACGAGGATGATAAGAGGACTGGAGCACCTCCCTTATGAAGGTAGGCTGAGAAAATTGGGGTGGTTCAGCCTGGATAAGAGAAGGCTGCGTGGAGACCTCATAGCAGCCTTCCAATATCTGAAGGGGGCCTACAAGGATGCTGGGGAGGGCCTCTTCATTAGGGACTCTAGTGGTAGGACAAGGGGTAATGGCTTTAAACTTAAACAGGGGAAGTTTAGATTAGATATAAGGAAGAAGTTCTTCACAGTGAGAGTGGTGAGGCACTGGAATAGGTTGCCCAAGGAAGTTTTGAATGCTCCAACCCTGGAGGTGTTCAAGGCCAGGTTGAACAGAGCCTTGGGCGACATAGTTTAGTGTGTGGTGTCCCTGCTCATGGCAGGGGGGTTGGAACTAGATGATATTAAGGTCCTTTCCAACCCTAACTATTCTATGATTCTATGATTTTGAGTCCCCCTGATCATTCTCATTTGTCTGCCCCATGTGATGCATAGTAAATGAGCCTCAACTCTTCATGAAACTACTGAATTCTGGACAGGACATATTATTTCTGAAGCAATTTGAGCAGTGGTTTAGTGATGGTTTAGACAATATTTCTAAAATAGTGGAGGGCACAAAATCAGCTTCAGACATGCATTCTCCTCCAAATACAGTTTTAACATTGATTTAAAACCCAATCTCATTAGAACCATGCTATTGAATTCTATTGCTTTACAGCACAACAAAGGAATAGAGGAACATAGGTTGTTTCATGGCAGTGAGCTGTAACTAGACTTCCGGTGTTTTCTAAATCCTTTAGACCTGCTTGCACAACTCAAAGGACACTAAAAATGGCAGCAGGTGAGGATATCTTTGGTACAGAAGCCTACTAACCATATCTGGCATGCTGATAACAGAGAGACAGTTGGTCAGGAGAACCACTGGACACTGTCAAGTAGATTCTTATTTCACCGCCAAAGGAGTTTTGAGTTTGTCCTGCCTAATGTATAGCCACTTATTTTAGAAAGTAAACATTCCAAACTTTCATATAAACTAACTAGTCATATGGGGGAAAAGAGAGGTGTGAGCTTTAGGTAACAGCTGATACCCTCCTCAGATGGACAGTTGAGGGGAAAATAGGCTGAGAAATATCATGTTTGAAATATGTTGAGATAAACATGGGGAGATCATTTACCAATGTTTACCAACTACTATTGCGTGCAAAACAGAGTCAGCTTGGAGGAAAAATAATTTATTGCTGATTAAACTGATTTGGGTATGGAGAAACAAAAAAGAAAATATCAAAACAACATCTTTCCCTGCTTTCCCATGCCAAGCATCTCTCC
>NW_009924925.1:0-3617 GCF_000696875.1 Nestor notabilis | reverse complement strand
TCAGCAGTAGCAGTCATTTTTTCTCCTTCTTAGTAGCTGGTGCAGTGCTGTGGTTTTGAGTTTCAGCCTGGGAACAACGCTGGTAACACCGATGTTTTTAGTTGTTGCTCAGTAATGTTTACTCTGACCAAGGACTTTCTCAGTCTCATGCTCTGCCAGGGAGGAGGAGAAGCCGGGAGGATGCAGAGACAGGACACCTGACCCAAACTGGCCAAAGGGGTATTCCATACCACAGCACGTCATGCCCAGTATAGAAACTGGGGGAAGTCACCTGGAAGGCCCAGACCACTGCTTGGGTTGAGCTGGGTATCAGCTGGTGGGTAGTGAGCAATTGTATCCTCTCCCCTTGTTATTTCCTTTATCATGATTGTTATTATTGGTAGCAGTAGTGGTTTTGTATTATACCTTAGTTGCTGGACTCTGCTTATCTCAACCCGTGGGAGTTACATTCTTTTGATTCTCCTTCCCATCTCTCCAGGAGCAGGGGGAGGAAGGAAGGTGGGGTAGGGGGGGAGTGAGCGAGTGGCTGTGTGGTTCCAAGTTGCCGGCTGGGCTTGAACCATGACACCCTCACCCCTGATCCTTTGAGCCATGCAAGAGACGTGGGGAATGCAGGAGGTTACAGTCAGTACAAAGCCGATTCTCTCTGCCGCTCTTTCCAGCTCACACTTTATCCTTGCTCCAGCATTCATCTTTGAGGAAATAGCCTGGTCTGGTACAGAGTTCTCTATAGGTTGCAGTAAATTTCTGCTCTGCTGCCTGGAGCATCCTGTCCTTCTCTGCTCTTAGGATTTGCGATGTTATTTTACACTTTTTTCCCCTCCCACTTTCCATTCTCCTTTGCTTTGTTACACATTGTATAACATTTTTTTTTCTTGTTGGCTTTTTTTCAGATGGAACAGCTTTTGATATTTTCATAAATATTCAGTAAAGATTGCTGATTTACTTTTCCCAAAGCTATGTGAATGGTTGTTGAGGAATACAAAATATTGTCCACAAAGAACATGATACACCCTTACTTTACTGTATGATGTAGCAGAACATGGTGCTGCTACATGGAGCATGGTGAAAAATTAAAGGGAATTTGTAATAATAATAAAACACTGCCTATTTGTTTATAAGCTTCCTATTTGTATCAAAGCTTGTCCTGCAATTACTCTACAGGTGAGCCTGTAGGGAACTAGAAGGACTAAAAACCACTAATCTCCTATTGTCTTCTCATTTGTGAAAAACCTGCTTTAAAACCTTGGCCAAGACAATTTATCTTCCTGAGTGCCATTATACATCCATGTAAAATGGATGTAATAACTCACTCATGGATCTCACAGGAATCTTGAGATACTTAATTAATACACGTCAAATTTTTCAGGTGTTAGTATGGAAGACACTATACCAGTAAACCAAATCTTAATTAACTGTATGTACAAATGAAGATAACCTGTAGATGGCAAATGTGTATGTAAAAATGGTAGGTTTTGTGGTTTTATTTAGTTATTTGTCTGTTTAAGCCAAATGTTGTGGTTTAACCCCAGCTGGCAACTAAGTACTGCGCATTGCTTGCTCGCTCCCCTCCCCCAGCCCCGTGGGATAGGGAGGAGAACCTGAGGAAAAATCCCAAACCCATGAGTTGAGATAAGAGCAAAGTGTATAAAGAGCCTCAGAACCAGCTGTTTGTAATAATAACAAACAGCTGCACAAGGAAGCCAGTTCCAATTCCATCACTGCTTCACTTGTCCAGATCTTGTTTCAACCAGACAAATGAATAGATCTTGATAATGGCTTACATTATAATAAAAAAAAGGAAAATTGAAAATGGATTGAATTAAAGAAAACTAAATACCAAACAACATCTTACCAAAACAATGTTGTTTTTCCTTATGACTGTTTCCTTTGAGGTCAAAGAAATTTTTCACAATCACTTCCACTAGCACAGCAGGGAAAGGAACTGATTTTTAAATTGAAAACTCTTCTGATATTAAGAAATACTTGATAGTCTAAGTTTTGCAAAGTCTTAAAACTTTCATTCACTTATAGACAGAATTCTGTTCTAATTTATATACTGATGACCTTCCAAGATGCAAATACTCACTATGACATGCAGGTACAAGGATAAATACAATTCAGACACATATGCCTCTGATACAAAATACTGTTCCAACTGTCTTTACAGGACACACAAGGGCAGAAATAAGGGAACAACAATCTCAAAGATTCTCTGTATTTTACAAAGTCCATTAGTAAATACTACTACTACTACTACTGCTACTGTTACTAAAAGGTCTGCTTATTTGTGTCTGTAACACCCACATACAAACTCTGCACTGATGGGTATTACTACAAATAGCTGGTTCTGAAGCTTTTTATACACTTTGGATACAGTAAGAACAGATATGTTTTTAACATATAAAAACAAGCTTGCATTGAAATATTTCCTCCTTGTATGATTTTAAACACATATTTGGATAAATACTTCTACATGGCAGAGAGGTAGAAGAAGTATCCGGATATGATTGCTATTCAGATCCCAGTTTGATATCCAAGAAACTAATTTTTAGAACTACTATACTACACTCCTTGATCCTTCAAGCTCTCTCATGCTAGCCAGAGTCCAGCTATAACACTGAAAATGTCCAGCCACTGGTCTCTAGTGGAAAAAATATTGAAAGGAAGGTTTATCACTGAACTATAGCTTTGAGGAAACCAAGGATGATTTGCAGCTTCAGTGCAAAGAGTCTGTAACTTTCATGTCCTCATCAAAACTCTGTGGACTTCATATAGTTTGCCACATATGTGTGAGAACCCAGAAACAGCCCATGTTTTTGGGAAGCCTGAATTAATCTTTTCCTGCTATTGAAATGTGCTATTTTGCTATACTTCTATAGTATTTTTAGCTATACTTCTATACAGGTTCACTGTAAGAATAACTCTGAGGGCAAGTCTACAGCAGTCTGAGGACATGCTATCTGCTCTCTCATTTTCAGGTTTCTCAACTCTGAACACTTTGATCTCCAGGACAAACAGCATCAAGAGCCATACTTAGCAATATTAACTACACAGCATGAGCTTCCAGGTACTTTAAGATCACAGACAAAGTACAGTAAAATTGTTAAAGGGACAATTTTCTGAATATTTGATAATAATTGATAGTTATTAAGATGCAATAACTGCTAATGTGTATTTTTTATTAATGAATTTCAATTTAATCAAGTGTTATGAAGTTGTAGAGTGGCCTCATTTACCCATCTTTTAAAAGCTCTCATTACTGTGTTCTATAATTCCCCAACATCTATATTCCATAGCAAAATTCTCTTAACATGAGTTTTGAGTCCTTAAATGAAGTGACAGATTCAAGCTGTGTGAACAAAGCAGTCAGCAATTAACTTATCCTATACACACAATTACTGTGGTTGCAAACATATTCCCCACTAAAGACTTGAATTTCTTTCAGCATTTCAAACATAAACATAAAAATATTAAATCAAAGTAATGTAATTAGTACTATTGCCTATTTAAAGCTTTAAAACTCATAAATACCTGCATACCATTAACAGCAAAATGTCAACCCTGTTAATTATTATCAATGTGTTATATAAGAAATTTTAATTTATAATAAAAAA
>NW_009924924.1:0-5446 GCF_000696875.1 Nestor notabilis | reverse complement strand
CATCCAGCCAGTTTCCAACCCAGTGAAGAATTCCCCTATCCAGGCCAGGAGAATGCTGTGGGAGACAGTCTGAAATGCTTTACTTTAGTCTATTTGTGTATTTTTCTTCATGGCATAGAACGAACTGTTAATGGAAGTCAAGGCAGGGGGAAGAATATATTTTAAATGATCAAGCCTGTGCACTTATGGTATCAGAACATTTTTTAGTTTTATACTAAAATGAATGCTATGTGAGTTTACAATATTGTAATGAAGCAACTGCAGCTGTGATATTTGCATAGTCTGTGTGGTGGATATGTAACTAGAACATAGGTTGCTGATAGCACAGTCAGTTATTGTGCTTAGATAGGGAGATTGGTATACTTTCAGCAGCAGCTTTGAAGAAAATATTGATGAAAAATAATCAAGATAATAGAAATGCCAAACTGCAACTTTCTTTTCAGTTTGGACATACCAGAGATATTGATCTGGTCACAGCTGTAAACCTGTTACTGCAAAAGACTGTTCAATTTCTGGTATCTGAAGTGATAAATTGCAAACCTGTAAGAATGCAAATGCTGCTGGAGATGCATTCACAATAATTATTTTCCTGTGATTTATGTGAGGCTAATATGTCACTGTCCAAATGTCTTTTATTTTTCTCTTTACATTGAAAATAAGTAATTACTGTAAGGCTATTCTTTCCCATTTTTGTGTTATGTCATTCTAGAGCCTTTCCTTGAACACCTTCCAATCACCACCATTCCAACCTAGGTATAAACAAATGTGACAGAGGTAAAATTTTGTATCGGTACTGGAAGTGGGAATGAAACATCGACATAAAAAAATCTCTAAAAATATAAACGCATTAAACTGTTCATATAAGCATATTCCAGATTCTTTGTTTCAATAACAGATGAAAATCTGTCAGAAGACTTTGATGTAAGGGATCAGATGATAGAATATTTTAAAGTATTCTACGCAGGATAGCATTGTTGCTAGATTTTACTTATACCCCAAAGCAACCAGACTGTGTAACTAAAGTCTGGAAAGACTTGTTAAGCATGATGATACCATCTCTCACTTAAGTTATCAATAAATTTTAAATTACTGAAGTCTGGGAGAGTATTAGGGATTTAATTGTTATTCTATATTCCTTAAACATGTTACAGTGTTTTGCCAGAGTCAGGACAGAGGTCTAGAAAAACCTTTGGTTTAGTTTAGTATTATTAGTTTTTATGAATTTCTAAGTTATATCACTGAATTTGAAAAACAAAAAAAATTTGTATTTCTGAAGACTCATAACAATTTTGTGTCAGCCTGGCTATTTCTGAAAGAAGTAGTAAAGAAGAAACAAGGTAAGGATTTCAGGTATAACTTTGTCAGATAATGAATATGATAATTTTTTTGCTGTTGCCAATAGAAGCCTAGAGAAGTTGGAGTCTGAGAGGATCAAGTCTGTAACATCACACTTCTCCGTGCAAACACTGTCATTTATATTTGCACTGCCTTAAAATTAAAACTCACCATAGACTGATAGTTCACAAATCACATATTCATCAGTGTTATGCTCCCATATAAAACTAATGTCTAGATTATAGTCCCTGATTTACACAGCAGCTGTATGAATTTACAAACATTTCACACCTAGAAAAAAATTAAAAACAAAACCAATACCAAATTCCATTTACACTTTGAAGTTCAATAATTGGTAGAAGACACTGGTAATTAGGAAACTTACCTGGGAAAGAAATTTCTCTGTTATAAAAGCCACTTGCTTTTTGAAAAGTTCTGTTAATATTTTTATGGAAACAAGTTTTCCTTCTCTTTGGGAAGCTGAAAATCTAAGTCTAGTGTAATGTTTATTTAGCAAGAATATTGGGAAGGAATGAGCTTTCATGAACGTAGGCTTTATATATAGTAAAAGTAAGTTATTTTTGTTGGTTTTTTTTTTTAAAAAGACTTTGAAAGACACATTTCACTTCCTTGTGTGAGAGTTATTATTTGCATTGTGTTAGAGGCATCACCACTGAAAAAGATCTAGTGAAAGCAATCCACAATTTGCCATTATCCTTTGGGTATTTTATTACTCTGTATGTTGTAATGGCTTGTTTTTAGTGGGTATCACTGATTTTCAAATAGAAAAGACTAAATAAGGTTTCAACACAGTATACATAGTGCTCTGGAGAACAGGAGCTTTATATTGCCTGACGAAATATGGGAAAGCACACTTTTGCCTTTTAGAAAGAAATAATTCACTAAAGTATGTTATACAGTTTTGAACAACTATATACGTTGTGCTTGTCACTAGGCCCATCAAATTCTGGACAATCAAATTAGGGCAGAGTTCATCCTAAAGGCTAGTAGAATCCAGAATCTCTGTTGGTAGAAAATACTAAGATTTCTTTTAGTAGAACATTTTCAGCATCAATCCTCAGGATAATTAGGTAGACATGAATTAATAAAGATAAGATGTCAACAAGATCCTGACTTTTGTACTAATTTTTAGGGGAGGTAAACTGGACTAATAAAACAAATTTGTGCCTTTTTGCCCTGTTTTTGTGGGTTTTTTGTTTGTTTTTTTTTTTTTTCACTTGAGACTCCTTTTGGGAGAAATAGAAGATGAATTTGGTTATTGCTTTATACAATCCCACTTATGTTCAAAATCATTCAGTTTCTCTATTTATCAACATCAAATTTTGACTTGCTTGATATCCTGGACTTCCTATTTTAACTGTCAGCACTCAGCTAAGAAAGTTCATCCATAATGTCTTTAAACATCTCCTCAAACACTCATAGCCTCATCAAAAGAGTGTTAACTAAAACTTTTTTACGTTCCCAGGGCAATAGACAGAATGTAATTTGTATTTTGGGGAATGATTCACATGATTTCATTTATTTCTCCCCAAAACCAGAACAATGACACTTCTGCAGGGTGAAAATAGCTGGCCAGCTTTGGTGGAGCATTACCATTCTTCAGTGTAAAAGAAAAAATACAAAACATTCTAAAGTGATAATACGCATCATTAAGCAGTTAAAAACTTGATTCTTTTGAGAAGCAAAAAGAGCTCAGAAATGAGAGCCTGAGTCTAATTTATTCAAGAAAATGACTAGCCACACATTAGAAGTTTTGATATAAAGTAGCTTTAACTGAAGGAAGAATAGGAAGACTGTTCTTATGACTCTGTAAACTGTTATTAGAAGCTGTATTAGTGAGACAGGTTTCCAGGTAAATTGTGCAGTTCTAAAAGTATGAAGAGAAAATCTGCACTAACCCAATCCACTTTACTTTTTTTTTTTTTTTGTGAGCAAAATGCATGCTTCTCTGTAGTATTCAGTTGTCCATGCTGACTACAAAAACTAGCATTGTATTCCATATGCAGAAAGCTAATGAAGTACTTGTGCTGATACATTGGACTACCAGTTTTCTTCTGCAGAATTAACTTGGGAATTCTATTTGGAAAGAGACATCTCCAATACAGACTACTCTATTGTCTTTCTTTTGTGCTAAATGTCTATGCAGCTCAGAAAAGGACTTAGATGTTCAGGTGGAAGACCTTGTTACATATTTCATCTATGACTTTTAAGTCACTGAATGATTCAGGCTTAACTTTTCAAAAAAAATCCCCACACTAAGATATGGATAAAATTTGTAGATCCTGTACTTGTGTTTTGACACTGAGTCCAAACTAAGGAATGTTAGGTTTGTGTTTGGGGTTGTTTTTTTTTTTTTAAATCTGTATTCTCTTGTGTACCAACGTAATGAATTTGTTTCCTTCATGCTTCTATGATTTTGGTACTAATAAACATTACTTATAGGTTACTTTTCAGGTTATTTAAGCAACAGACACAACCCCAGTGCTGTGCTGAGATAATCAGGCTATCAAATTGCCAGTACAAATTTTACTACATCCTGCATTTACAGGTAATGTTTACTGTGATGTGATCACACTCTGTGAATAAGCTGTTTCCCCTTGACTATCACCTGCTACTTCACTTCTGAAGGTAGCAAAGAAGAGCCAAACAGAAACTGATAAACACTATGTGGATGTGTCAGACTATCCAATGTCAACATAAATTTTACTCCTCCGACTGATGATAAGGCCAAAGTGGTATATCTAGACAAATACTTGAATATTGCAAAGCAGAGCATTTCCACAGCTTGGTGTCAGGTACGTGGATATATGTGGAGTCTGAAATGCAGTGTTATGTGTCTAGGATCCTCACCAGAGCATAGAGAGGCACGCTGGAGTGGGCTTCCAAGTAACGTAGAGCTGACCTAGAGAATTAGTTGATAGGCAACACCAGGCACAGCCTTATCTGTAACCCACTCTACAACCCCTCTTCTGTAGCTATTTCACTGTATCTGAAAATTCATGAGTAACTTGGGTAAGAAGAAAAAGTAAATATGAGCATAACGTTCACATCATCTGGAACATCTGGATAGTTGGGATGCATCTGGATAGTTGGGATGTTTTGGGTTCAGCTCTCCTCTGAGACAGTCACATGCTTTAACGTTAATACAGGGAGTTAAAAAGATGTGTCTGAAAGCTAAGAAGCTTTCAGACAGGTTTTGTGTTCCAAAGGAGATGCAGGCAGAGTCTGTGCTTACTAGGGTACAAAACGCAGGCTCCATTTGGATGTCAGACTGGAAGCTTGTGAGTCCTGGCAACAGCAGGAAACTCCTTCTCCTCCACCTGCAGATCTGTAACTGCAGAAAAAATTCAGTGCCCCAGTGGAAGATGAGGGACTGGGAAATATATCCAATGAAGAATCAGAGCTTGCTGAAACTGAACTGTGCAGCAGCAACAAGTTGAAGTGTTTAATGATAGCAGTGGGATATTCCCTGCAGGGGGCAGAATGTAGACTCTCATCTGCTGGGAAGATATGGGATCCATCTGACCAAGTGAGGCAAACCCCTCTTTGCAACAGGCTGGCTAACCTGGTGAAGAGAGCTTTAAGCTAGAAACAATAAGGGAGGAGCTTACAGAAGGTGGAAGCGAGGACAGGCAACCTGAGAAGATTACAGGAACGTTGTCCGGGAAGCCAGGGACCAAGTCAGGAAAGCTAAGGCCCAGTTAGAATTAAATCTGGCAAGCGACATCAAAAATAACAGGAAAGACTTCTACAGGTACGTAGCAAATAAAAGACAGACTAGGGACAACGTGGCCCTCTCCAGAAGCTATCGGGAGGACTGGCTACCCTGGATTTGGAGAAAGCTGAGGTTCTTAATGACTTCTTTGCCTCTGTCTTCACTAGCAAACGCTCAGACCACACCACCTAAGTCTTGGAAGGCAAACACAGGGACTGTGAGAATGAAGACTTTAGGCCCACTGTAGGAGAGGATCAGGTTCCAGACCACCTTAAGAACCTGAACGTGCACAAGTCCATGGGACCTGATGAAATCCATCCACGGGTCCTGAAGGAGCTGACAGGCAGCATAACCCCAGGCACAGCTACAGGCTGG
>NW_009924923.1:30520-44193 GCF_000696875.1 Nestor notabilis | reverse complement strand
CTTAAGGTCCTTTCCAACCCTTACTATTCTACTATTCTATTCTACTATTCTTTATTTTTTGTGAATGCATTCAGCACTACTGCACAATAAGTACCTATGTAATAAAAATGGTATTTTGCAATAAAAATTTAGTCTTTTTTGAACCTGCAAAATATTGTGCTGTATTGCAATAACCATTTAAGCATTGCACTGAGTCCATAGGCATCATTTACATGCCAATATCAGTGTGGCTTGGGCTTAATTCATTCTATTTCAGCTTAGATTGAAAAGGTTATTTTTTATCAGAATCACAAGCAAACTCACTCATAGGAATATTAAAGGGTATGCATGAATGCCAAGAATAAATAATAAAAAAAAACCCCAATAAATGCAGAAGAAAGGGTATTTTGGAGTGACTTGCTAAAAGCGGTGCCTGAATTTCTGTGGGTAGATGTATACATCTTCTGGATGTGAAAATTGTGCCTGTTATTATTTAAATTCTCGTATTTCAGATGCTTATATCTGCTAAAAAATTAATTTATCCACAAAATTTACTGTTCAGTTGAAATTTCACAGGCAAACATCCATTTCAAGAAAGATCCATTATTTTTTAATCCAGCTGCGTTTTGTAGTGCTACTATTCTGTGTGAAGTTTGCTACCCTTGTTTTACATGGTACATTCAAAGAAGCTGCATATTAACAAGGAACACTGTAAGAATCTCAATGACCTGATGTTTTTCAGTGTAAATTTGCTCACTGGACTCTACACATCAGGTGTTGTTCCTTCAAATTTGCTGGGATGGGAAGTCTTGCTAACTTTCATAACTGTAAATACCAGTGCTGATTGTCTGCAAAACTGGAGTCAAGACTGAGAGTAGATTTGAAAACAAAAAAAGCGGGTGTCTGTGCAAAGCATCATTTTACTTCGCAGTGAGATTTTAAGAAGATGTTCTGAATGATTTAGTGGGAGTGTGGAGAAATTTTGGTTGATAAATTTCAAGGGCCAACTTTTGTAACAAGATCTGAAGACTCTAAATGCCTAATTTGCAACATTTTTCAATAGCCTTATTTTCACCTGTCCTGTAAATCATCATCTTCCTGGTCAGGGTGAACTAACCCACTGCATATTTTCTGAAGAGGATGAGGGGAAGCTTACATGAACCCTCTTTCTACGTATGTTGTGGAGCACAGGGTGTGATCTTCAAGCCACGGCAGGGACAGGCAGCCAAGGCAGTAACCTTGGGAGGTTGTGGTATACACTTACCCTATATCCCGCTGTCCTCCCTCCTGCTTCGTTTTGCATCCTGCCTGAGAAGCCTGGTAAATCAAAAAACAACAGTCCCTGAACCCTGACAGCCAGATGATAATCCTGGCGCTGCAGAGGTTACCTTGCAATGGGAGGCCCTGAGGGCTGTTCCATCTGGAGCAGCTATGGGACCCTGAAGCAAAAGGTGAGCACCACGGAAGTACATGGTGGGTACAGGGAGGTTGCCAGCAACCTGCCAGCTGTCTGTGGAATGAGCTCAAGTACCAATTTCCTCAGAGTGCCAAGGATAATGTAAGAAAGGGCATCTGCTTCAGCCTGGTTCACACAGTGTGGTTTCCCCATCTTTTTTCTTCAAATGATCAAACAATGCTCTACCTGCCTGCTATGATGGGGGGCCAAGCCCCTGGTGTGTGAATGAACGTAGGCATGCTGCTCTGGCACCATGCATGGACACTGCCTGGGCTGCCAGGCTCTCTCTCCTGCCCACAGCCCTGGCCAGGTGCTGCAGCCATTGCTTTTGCTGCCAACAGCAGTGGTACTTGGCCACTATATACCCAGGAGCCTGCTTTCTCATCCATCCTCTTGGGATTTATGCAATAGCCCTTTTACATCTCTGCCCATGCAGACAGTCAGTCATGAAGGAGAGAAAAGAAATCCAACTTGTGGGGGTCACTGCTTTTTGTTCTGTTTGGGCAGCATGAGAAGTTCCCACACACAGTAATCTCCCCATCTGACAGAAAAATTATGGACTGTACCGTATTAATCTGTATGAAACCTAGTAGCAGCCACATCTTTACAAAGACTTTCCTCCATGTCCACAAATGAGAGCAGGGAAGTCCAGCCCCAAGAGCTGCTCTGAACTTTAACTCAGCAAGTGTTTAAACATGTGCCTGACTTCAACTGCTTAGACAATCCTGTGCTTAAACTTGCTGCTTGTGTTGTCTGACTGTGGTGAAAAGGTCCTTGGGATTCTTGATGAATGAGGACTGGGGGTATTCAGGGAGCTGAAAAGAATAGGTTGGATCCTGCTTACCTAGTGGTGTCATGTCATTCCATTCGTAGCTTGACTGCTCATATAAATAAAATGAATAGGATCTGACCCAGGCTTTGCATCTTGTTGGAAATAACCCCTCTTCTTGGTTTTGAGAGCAGTTTCTCAGGCAGCTTTTATTCGTTCAGCCTGTAAACAGACAGATTGCTTCCAAATCCTATAAAATTCTGATTAAACTGTTGTGCTGGAGTCAACAGGTACATATTAAATAGGCTGTGAGATTACTTTCCATCCTGTATGGCAGCACCATGTCTAATTAGAAAAAGAGGAATGAGGCTGGAGGAACGAGGCACAGAGCTGCTTCAGGAGCTCAGATGGAGCCGGGGGAGTGAGTACCTAATGCAGTCTGCAGACCTTTGACCAGACGCTTCAAGGTCTACTCTGAGGATTGATTAGCTTCATGGTTTTGTTTCCTTCTGCGTGTTTCTCATGCAGATTAGGCATGCTGTAGGAGCAAGCAGGTGGAGGGTCCTTAACATGGCCTAGGCAGAAATAAGAACAAAAAGGATTCCTCTAAATAAAAGAAACGGCTGTAAGAGGATTTCGAGCTGGAGGATAAGGAAGTTCTGAAATCTTAGAATAGGAAGAAACGCCTTTATTTTACTTGCTGCTGGTGGTTGTACTTCCTGTTGTGACCCCTCTGTAGTGTTTCATAACACCTTGGGGACTGCTAAGTCTAACACTGTAATGAGGAACAAGGATTCCTAGTTCCTCCATGCTATCTGCCAGAATTCAAGGTCGTCTTTGTCTGGTGATGACAGAAATTGCAATAGGAACTGAACAGCAAAAAAAGGCAAAATTCCCCACTAGCTGAAGAAAATAACCATGTTTGTGTTCCCAGAGCTAGGTCTCCTGTACCTCAGTGTATGCCATGAGTAATGCTCACATGGTTCCTGAATGGAAATGGCCATGCTAATTTTGAAAGAGCTTTGTTAAAAGTCATCTGCACAGCCAGGCTGACTGCCGGAGCAGAAAAGCAAGCACAGGATGGGAGGCTGTCGATGGCAAGATAGCTGTGAACCATCCCCGGGACTGGTGTCATCTTGTACCAGCTCCTCATGGGCTGCTCTGCCAGAGCAAAACATATAGACTGCAATATGCTGTAGCCCTGTCTCCAGCTCCTCTAATATGCTATAGGTGACCTTTACTGTATCCTTGAGATGTGGCTGGTGGAGGTGGGGAAGGGCTGGAGAAGAAAAAGAAGGGTTTTTTTGGATAAAGATATAAAGATAAATCTTTGCTGATATACACCATGGTTGTGTATGCACACACAAACTCAGAATATTGGTCAAATTCCTTTTGGACATGTTGTTTCAGCTTCTTAAACATATAGGGATGTCTAATTATCTGCCTAGGCCTTTGTGATAGCTGAGCAAGAGAAAGGGACTACAGCCTAGAGCACTGCCAAAGCCTGTCTGCAGACCTGCAGCTGCACAAGAGGCGTGGGGGTAGGAACACAGTATTTACACACCGATAAGGTATAACAGCTTTCAGAATGGTTACTGCAGTTTAAGCTCACAGCATTTGTAAAGCAAATCTAGTTAAGCTTTGTTCACTAGCAATACACCCACACAACAAATACTATGGTAAGTGGCAATAAGATAAAATTTGGAAATGCAGCTGTGAAGCAAAATCGTGTGGGGACAGCCAGCAGACAAGTCATACCAGTAGTTTCAAATCATCATGTCGGTGGAGATGCATCTTGGATGGATGCCCTTTACCCTAAACAGTTTACATAGCAAAGCTGTTAGCTAGTGTCTACTAAAAACGTGATAGGAGATGCCCAAAGAAACCAGCAAGAATTTGGCAGAATAAGAAAAAGAAGAGTTCTGCTTGTTATGTTTACCAACATACTTGCTCTGTTAAAAAGTTGTATGTGAACATTTGCTGTTTGTCTTATGAATCTAAATTCCTAAGCAGAGCAGATCAAACTTTAATTTTCACAGCACAGTAATTTCAAATGGAACAGGTCATGGTCTCTGTTTATCAGATCTTTGCCCTTCCTTTCTCTCCTTTTTCTCCCCTTTCCCCTTTCCCCTTTTTGGGTTGTTTGTGGTGTTGGTTTTTTTTTTTTTTATTTGTTTGTACTAGGAAATGTGAATTTCATTCCATCACTAAACCAAAGTCATGATGAGATTTCCCCCTCTGTATCTAGCAGACCTTTCCTGATCAAAGATATTCTAGACTACCAATACAATTTAATCAGAAGAAATCCTGATCTTCTCCAGTGTAAGTGCTGTGAAAAGTAATTATTGAACTTCCTGAAAGACGAAAACCAACCACTGAGTGTGTTATTAAAAGCATGTTTTATACAGGCTTTCCAGGGCTACTTCACCCACCTACCTTTTCCTGATCCGGATGATCAAGACTTCCAGCAAAATTTCCAGACACTGCTAGGTTATCAGTTTTGGCATTACACAGTAGGAAATCTTTCCATCCTGTGTCTGAAGTAGTATTTTATTCCTTCTTGGCAACTATGGATGGATCACAGGTAGTCAGAAGGACAGAGCCCTGTGGCACAAGAACAGATAGATACATCTTGTAACTAAGCTTAGATGTAGAAGACCTTACCTCCTTCTGCTGTGCTGCAGCCATCTTAATGACACCGGTGTGTTCCCTTGAGAGCTTGGGCAAAATGAGTAATGCCTATATATGTAAGATATGCCTATAAGATGTAGATAACAAACTTCAATGGTATCTACTGGCTTTAAAGCCACAGTACATAAGAAGGAAAAACAATGAGTTTATAAAATCTACTACTTTGCACGGAAAAAACAAAACACCCAAACTAGGCTTCTGATCTCATCCATACCTTCCACGTAAACTTATTAGATGAATTAGAAATTTTGAAAGAAATAGTCTAAACATGGATGACAAACCAAGATTGAAACTCACTTTCATTTTAGGTGAAGATTTGGGTACAGACAGCATCAGCAATTGATATGTCTCGACAGCAGAGCCAAAAGTAGGCTTTTACCTCATCAGAAAAAAACTCAGAAATCTGCCTTTTTTTGGAGCATGTTCATTACTTCTATTGTAAGTCTGAAGGGGAAGTTTTAATGGAAGAGTTTTGAGGCTGTGAACCGCAGCCTCACTGGGAAAGTACATCTATGTTTTCGAATTAAAGTCTCATTCACTTCATTTAGCCCATATACCTTTCTCATAGCAGAAAAAGTAGAGAAAGAGAAATCTAAACTCTCCGAAAATTCAGAGAGTTAAGTTTAGAAATGGCATAAGAATATGAAGAATAAAATTATTAGAGATTTTCTGAGATGAGAAAAATAGTGGAGCTAGAAAGAAAGGACTGTGATGTGAAAACAGTCCTGCTATTCCCAGTAGGTCTTGGAGAGTAAAATCCTTTTAAAGGGGAAAGGTGATTTCTTTGTTTATCTTAGCCTCTTTTTTGAATTCAATTATTTTAGAACAATTCAGTTCCTGACACAGACTGAAGAAAGTTAAAAATTAATGACTTATGGGAAATGTGCTGCTCATGGCAGAGAATGGAGCCAAGATCAGCACTGCTACTCTACCAAAGGACCAAGCATCACCACCTGGATTTGTCCCAATACTGGCTCACAGCTGCAGGAGGGTCTGGGAAACTCTACAGACCTTTCCCCACTGGGAAGCCCTGCACAGACAGATCCATTCCACCGCCAACTGGAGGAGTGCTCTGAGAGAAGGGGACATTATCCAGCTGAATTGTGGTGCTTTGATTTAGTGCTTCTCTTGCATCTTTTGCCATCAGGGCTTCTGTGACAGCTTAGCTGTGATTGAAGCTTTGTGAGCTGATCTGCTTGGGTGAATAAGGAGAGCATAGGCAACATCTGTGTTTCCCCAAGTGAATGTTACCAGGTAAATAGCATCTTAAGTTGGCATAAGCATATCAAAAGCTGGCTTAGGTGCTACTATTCTGCACTGCAGTTTGCAGTCAGCCCACCGTTTAATGCTGCATCAGTCCATAAAATATGTCCAAATGCTTCCCAGCTGGGCAGTATGTAAAAGGCAATGTACCAGAACAGATATGTCAACAGGCTTGTTGTACAGCTTCTTGATGGGCTGGGACTACTCTGAGGTTTTCTGCTAGCTCAGGTAATTTTCTTAAAGGAATTGCCTTCAGTGCCTGCAACAAAGGATCAGTCAGCACCCTTTATAATACATGTAGAAAAGTCTCAGTCAAAACTACTGAAGTTGAAAACCTGTTTGTCAAAGTAGCTTTGAAATGTTACAGGTTCACCATTTTCTTCTCTAGGTACTTAAAATGGGTGTGATATAATTTTATTTTTTTTTTAGAAAACCTGAGAATGGGGTTTTAGACATAAGCAGTTTAAAAAAAAAAAAAAAGAGAGACACAAAGAATGAAGTGAATGTTTCCTGGCAAAGACCAGCAGAAGGATGTTGCTGCCAAAAGAAGAAGCTGCCTTTGATTAACCTTTACATTCATTTCGCACTCGTGACTCTTTTGATTTGTGTCTCATTGCAGCAAATGCATAAAAAGGCCCTGATTAATGTGATTGCTTTAAAATAATTTTTATTTGTAACAGCCTCCAAATATAAATCCGCATATTCAGGAAATCTAAGGGCAGGTTGTCTTCCTGTCCTTCCCGTAAGTGCCTTGTGAAGGCTGTTCTCTGAGCATGGGGAGTGGTGTGTGCTGGGCTGTGGATGGGGCAGCAATGCCTCTCCTCATTCCGACAGTTTGGCTTTGGCAGCTGTATTTCTGGCATGCCCAGCCATGGTAACAAATGAGCATGTATGAGGATGAAAGTGTGAAAGCTGAGTGATGGGAGGTGATTTACAGTGCTTGGCTGTCAGTGTGATTCATTAAGTCTCCTACAGAAGAGCAGAGTGCTAGGAAAGCAGGGCATCACCAGGCAGAAGAGAGGAGTGTGTCTGCCCTGCTTTGGAGGTTCTGCCTGGTGATGCGCCCATCCCTCTTTCTCTATGGAGTGTCAAGCACCAATCTTAAACGATGGCTGCAAATAGTGTTTGGGTTTGGGTTTTTTTTTTTTGTTTCTCCTAAACAACCTTTTCTTCCTTTCTTTCTCCCCTTACTGCTGTCTTTCCTGCAGCTGATTTCTATTTCTGCCTTCTTTTTAGAATTGTAAAGTCGGGGAATCACAGAATCACGGAATCATTTAGGTTGGAAAAGACATTGAAGATGATTGAGTTCAACTGTTAACAGAACACTACCAAGTCCACCTCTAAACCATGTCCCTAAGTGCCACTTCCACACATCTTTTAAATACCTCCAAGGATGGTGACTCAACTGCTTCCCTGGGCAGCCTGTTCCAGTGCTTGGCAACACTTTTAGTGAAGAATTTTTTCCTAATATCCAATCTAAACCTCCTCTGGCTCCACTTGAGGCCACTTCCTCTTGTCCTATCACTTGTTACTTGGGAGAAGAGACCAACATCCACCTCACTATAACTGCATGTCAAGTAGTTGTGTAGAGACCAATAAGGTCTCTTCTGAGGCTCCAGGTTTAGCTCCAGACTAAACAACCCCAGCTCCCTCAGCCATTCCTCATAAGACTTGTGCTGGAGACCCTTCACCAGCTTCATTGCCCTTCTCTGGATCGACTCCAGCACCTCAATGTCTTTCTTGTAGTGAGGAGTCCAAAACCGAACACAGGATTTGACGTGTGGCCTCACCAGTGCCGAGTACAGGGCATGATCACTTCCCTAGACCCACTGGACACACTAGTTCCAATACAAGCCAAGATGCTCCTGGCGCTCTTGGCCACCTGGGCACACTGCCATCTAGTCTGACCTAGGCATCTCAACTTCTATGGTCAATGTGGAGAGTCTAGGGGAGGTGTCTAAGGCAGAAGAGGTGACTCTTCCTCTGAAGTTGCCTATATTTCCACTATCAAGTGACCTTAGACAATAAGCTTTGACTAGATGTCCAACTTTTAGATGACTAGAGATGCATAATAGAAATCTCTCTCTAGGGCATAGACATTAAGGATAAATAATTCAGATGAGCGGATCATAATTTACCCTCCAAGAACTCAAGTTCTAACACTAAGGGTCTTGGGGCATTTTATTAATTTTGCACAATAACCACACGTTATCATACCCTTCTATAATTGCCTGAATATGTCATGAATGCTTCCTGATATTACCATCTAATGGAGCTATTCCTGTGCTTAATGGGTGGAGGGTTGTTTTTTGGAGCTAGAGGCTTTGTAGATAAGTCCCACTGGTGGTTCATTGTATGCATCGTTGCATGAAATCTGAATGAAGTTTCTCAACATTCGATGAGTTCATAGCATACATATCCTACAGCTCAGCAACACGGCATGTGGGGAGGTTAAAGTGCTTTACCAAATCACTGCAGAACAGAGTGCTGGAGCCCAGACTCTGGCTAGAGTGGGGGCGTTTTTTGGAGCACAAGTGACACTGCCTTCCAGATGCAGAATTGCCATTCAGTATTTATTATCTTATAGAAAGATCTGTGCCTGTGCCTAGCTTCTACAGTGAGAAACTGCCCATTTTCAGGAACACCATAACAAGCTGTATGAAACGAAGGAGGAACTGGAAAATTTATCTGGCTGGCTCCTAACAGATCAAATTGAGATTTGTATTCCAGTCTGTGAATCCTGATCAGGCTCAGATGGCAACCTGTTCAACCAGGTTAACAGCAAGACACTTTCAGGCTTGCTCAGAGGTGCACCTCAAGGGATGGAGAAATTTAAAACAGTAAAGCATTAGGAGAAAAAAAATCCCTAAGAGTCAGGGCCAGTGGATTTTTTTGCAGTGTAATTTTGGATGTGGATATCTACCTTCTCCCTTAATCTTGGATGCATTTCTTCATAACTGGTAATTGGCCAATAAAGTATTTTGTCCTGACAGTTGTGTTAAAAATTTTATTAAATATGTATCAGACTTGGGATCTGAAACGCGCTTGTGTGAGTTTCTCCTCCTAGCTCAGAGCAACTGAACTGAGATGCCCCATCTCTCTAGATGTATTATTTCCCAGCAAGATGATATAATCATGACACCAAGCCAGAACTGAGACAGTATGAGATTGAGGTCTGATGTCTTAGTTTAGTCTGCCAAGCAGCATCCCTTCCTTTTACAGCCCCTGTTCTGCTGGCAGATAGGAGGCTCTTTTTTCATAGTAACTATTGTCACAGACATGGGACAAGTTCCGATTCAAGCCCAAAGC
The DNA here is from genome assembly GCF_000696875.1 of Nestor notabilis. Taxonomy (NCBI): domain Eukaryota; kingdom Metazoa; phylum Chordata; class Aves; order Psittaciformes; family Psittacidae; genus Nestor; species Nestor notabilis. The sequence goes on along the minus strand of NW_009924923.1, from coordinate 34,726 downwards.
TACAGTGAAGAGGTAATCTTAATGCTGGTGTACATCATACAGCCAAACTGCATTATTTGTCAGAAGTGTGTTTCTGGAAAAGTGCAACTGTTGGTGGTATGGTGGACAGAAAAGACATTTTTAGTTTAGATCTCTAACAGAGAGAAATGCATGCAGGGGCTGAGAAAAACATGCAACATAAATGCACAGAGACAGTATATATGGTGTGAATATGGCTGGAACAGGTTCATTAGTTATAAGAGATGCTGTCTTTTCGGAGCAGGTTACCAATATGAAAGACTTCAGTTGCTTCATCTGTAAAACTGAAGCACCAGTACAAGTCTTTTATCATGAGCTGTCTTGAGACCGCTTTTTTATCACCTACATTTTCGTTTGCATCATTGTGCCTTAGATGCATTTAGGCATTTTGAAGGTGCAGAATGACAGCACAGTGTGATGACAGTGGCCAGCAGAGCAGGGTGTTAAGTGCCTGGTGATGGAGCACCAGAACAACGGATGAAGAATTGGCAGAGAACTGGACATTACTGCCCTTGGGTTTAAATGAGATACAAAAGAGGTGCTCTTCTGATGAGTATGATGACTCAGTGAAATGAAAACCAAAGAAATATTTGTCAGCTCTGATTTTAACCAAACTAGTTCTCTCTTCCTTGCTTTCAGAGTACAACACCCAGCATATTTAATGATGTGATTACACGCAAACTGTAAGCATGCTCTGCAGTTGGTTTCAGTAGAGCCCATCAGAAGTCAGATCTCCACAATGTGTATCCGTGTGTGTGTGTATGTTTGTATACCACAACGAAGGAAAGATGCACATTAATTGCTGCTGGCAGACTTGTGGGCAGGGATCTGCAGGCCATGGGAAGATTAGCTCACAGGCAGCTCCTTGCTTTGACAATAGAGTTCAGCCTGGAACAACTTCTTGAGCATAATCTGTTAAAAAAGACAAAAGACAGATGCCTAATTTATGTCAAGAAATTTCGTATTAAAACTGCACTTTCAAGTGAGATGTGCCCTCGAGGAATCTCTCCAATGATGTCAGACACTCATATGCCTTGCTTCTACAGGGGTTGTAAAAATGGAGTAGAGAAAGGCAAAGTGATCGGGAACCTTCCCCCTCACACAGCTGTAATTACTGCACGGAAAGCATTACACGTTTGCCTCCTCTCCCTAAAGCGCTGCTTCATGGCACTCTTCACATGAGCAGTGAATTTCCATAAGTGAGCGGTGACCTACATTCAAGGCAGAAGCCTTGCTGCCTGCTTTTGGAGTGTGCCCTGGCTGCCTTCCAGCTCAAGCCTGAGATTCTCAGCATTTCATTTCCTGGCTCATCCCTGCTGGGTTCACCGGGGACTAGCCTCTCTGTGGAGCATCTGCATGGAAAGGTCACTGCAAAAAGAAGGGTTGGGTTGAATTTTTGTGGTAGGCTTAGACACTATTCTGACATAAGTTATAAAAATATAGCCTACAATGAACACAAATGAATAGATAGTGGAGAAAGCAGCAGCCTGGTTAAAATCTGGGCCTGTAAGAATCAAGACAGTGATTCAGTCATAAAGAGGTTTTTTTCAAACTTTGTCAAACTCTTGCCATTAAATGAGTTATTGAATTAAAAGTTTGGTGTTTGCCATTGATGTTTCATCCTGCTCTATACCTTCACTGACAGGTGAAGCTACCAGCCTGTGAAGCAGTGTGAGAGTATTAAATAGCCTAACAAAAGCACCATTGCAAACCTTTTAAGAGGACAAAATGAGTGTAAGCTGACTGCATGATTAATTTACTAATGTATTACTTCAGTTCCACACCACCAGCAGCCTGGGCTATGAACTTCCTATTTCTGTTTTGGGTTTTGTTCTGCAAGTGAAGCTGTTGTTTGGAGGGCTGCAGAGAGTCGTGGTAGGAGTGTATGAATCACCAGCATCTTTCAAACTAAAGCTCTGCTCTAGGTCAGCTGTCCCAGCGGTGTGGTGGCATGGAGACCAGGCAGACCAAAACCAAAGCAGAAATTAAAGAAATGAGCTGAATCTGCTCAGAGAGAACCATTTCTAGAGAAATTCAGACCAGCTGTTCCTTTGGATTGGTGCAGTACAACTTGACAAATACTTCAGAATAAGAAGAACTGGCCCCACTAGCAACTTCCACAGCTATAAGAGAACTGAAGAGTAGGATGTATTTCCTGGGCTCCAGAAGAGGGTCTCACCCTTCCAAGTTACCTCTGCCTAACATGAAAGTATAGATGGGCCAGGGGAGTGCAGTCTTGTCCATGCTGCCCAGCCATACTATGTAACCATGAGAATGAAATGGGAATAAAATAAAAAGAGCAAGTCAAACCATCCACAAAAGAAGTCCCTCCAAATTTACAGCACAAGGACTGAAAATTCTGAAAATTTGACAAACCAAAGGGAACTTTTCTTGACTAGTGAACAAATAGGGAAGATATAGGAATGAGTCACTAGGGTTTTGGTAGGGCTAGTTCAGACTTCAGATCAGCTGGAGCTTTTTTCAGGTGACTGACTTTTCTCTTTGACACAGACACCAGAAAGGCTGATGCAGCAGAATGAAAATAACAGATTACCATGACTTCACAAGGGTCCTGTTTCCCTACTGACCACAGGGAAGTGATAGCCTTTGTTTCAGTTTTCTTCTTAGCTTCAGCCAATTGGGGCAGCTATATAAGAAGCTACTTAAGCATAAAAGTGGATCGGGAGTCATACAAATAAGAGAAGTGACGGGAAGCTTTGAGATTTTGCATGTTTTGACTTCCAGCTATTGCCCTGAGCCAGAAGGGATTTGCCACCTTATTTTGTGGCAATTTCCCTTACCTGGGGGTTTATTTAGTACTGTTCTGCCTCACTGAAGAAAGCAGCCTGGGAGTGTTTTGGTGGCTGGTTGGCACATTGTCCCTATGCAGCAGTCAGGAGAGACACTGCTTCTCGAGGCTTGTGGCAGTGAATCACACAGGGCCTGAGTAAGGCGGTGACCCACCTTGACTGGACTGGTGCTGGTATCCCCTCTGAAATACCCCGTTTCACTTCCATTTCTGCTTTCACAGCTCCAGTGCATCTCTGTGTTTTAGTTATTTCTTGGTCTTGGTCTGTCTGCTTCTCCTTTCCTTTCCTCACTCATATCTTCCCTCCGCTTCTTTTCTTCCTAATATTCATTGTGTGCTTCCCCTCTGCTCTTCTTCAAAAATTGCTGCTGCCACCCCCCACTACCAGCACTCAGGGATCTTCACCCTTCTTGAGCACTGAGCTATGTTATAAGCATAACCGCTGCAACAAACCTGGTGGATTAACTTAATCCCTAAACTTTTTTCTGGTTGCTGTGCTATAGAAAAGTATGTTTTGGACATGAAGATCTAAGGCTGTGCTTTACCTGAAGAAATGTAACAGCCAAACCTACACCATGCTAACACTAGCTGCTAGGTCCAAAACTAACACTGTGCTAAACCAGGATTTTAATCTGCAAAAACAAACACAATTGCAGAACTGCACTGTCCAGTGAAGAATTCTGTATTCTCATTTTTCATGAGAAAGTATGAAGAACAACACTCTGCCACCAGGCATAGCATGAAGCAAGATAAAGACAAATGAACAGAACTGGGTTGCTTTCTTTACATAATTGTTTGGGGAAACCACCTAAAGCAAATTTGGATGCTAAAAAATGTTTGGAGGGATAAAAATATCACACAATTTTTCATTCAAAACAAAATGCCAATACTCTGAAACTTGGCTATTTCTTCAGTGCTCAAAAGTGATTCTACTGAGGTTCCATGTCTCCTTTTGATAATGTGAGAGTAAAAGCTTTTCTGCAAGAAACAACATGCACTTGCATCCTCTCTCACCATTCAGAACAAGAAATGCTTCTCCTTCTAAAGCAGAAGCACATCTTTCACCTACTGCGGTAAATTGAGAGGTCATGTATCAGCAACCCATGCCTTGATGTCATTAAACCTTCTATTTAGTTCCTATCTAGCCTGCCAAAAACCTTTCCAGGATAACTGAGATGACTGAAATGGAACTCTAACACTAGCACCTCTTAACCATGCTTGTATAAACTAAAATAAATAAATAAAAAGCCACTAAACTGAGAGCAGGCAATAAATATCATTAAAATATCATTAATAAATATAGACTGCACTAGGACATCAAATAAAACTCATCTGGGAAAATTACTGACATTAACTCTTCATTTCATCTATTTTAGCTT
>NW_009924923.1:14957-30489 GCF_000696875.1 Nestor notabilis | reverse complement strand
GAAAATCTATAAGCTGTTAATTTCTTTTAGGTTGCGGTTATTTTTAATCAAAACCAGAAGCCTAGTCAGAGTGCTGAGGGAATACAAGATAGACCAGTTCTTTCCAAAACGAGGAATGTAGAATAAATTCAAGATCGTCCAGGGAAAATCCATTATTTGGACTCCATTCTTTCTCCCCTCATCTTTGGAGTCCCTTTCCTTTTTGATGGACATAGGAAAGAGAGCATGAAGGAAGCTCAGGCTTTGTGTAACACCTTCCATGTGTGATGGCATGGCAAGATGAGGTTGGGGTCACAAAAGCGGCATCAGCCCCCAACTTCAGAAGCCCCCCCACAGGGACTGTGCGCAGGGGAGGGAGGAGCGGTGGGGCTGGGTGGGAGTGCAGAGAGCACCTGCCGGCAGCAGGGATGCCTGGCAGAGGGGGCCAGAGCTCCTGGCTGAGCTGGAGTCAAGCTCACTTTGCCAAAGCTGTTGACAGAAGGAGTTTAAAATGCTTTTCTTTAATACAGGCTTGATTGTTATGTGGGTACATTGTGAATTTGTATCCCATTAGTTAATCGGTTTAAATAAATTGTACAATCTGAAGGAAACAAAGAGGCAGGCATGGGCAAGACTGCAGGGTGCAAATCCATGTTACAGCCTTCCAATGCTGAAAAAAGGGGATTCAGTCTTCCTCCTTTTCTCCCCTCCCTTGTGTGAGCACTCTGACTGCAGCGTACTACTAAGCTAGCCCCTTCCTTTGGTATGGTGAATATTTTATTTGTTTTGTTCCATGGGGAAGCAAGGCACCTGGAGGGTGCAGGGAGACTGCTGTTCTCAGCAGTGTCATGTGTAGACCAGGTCAGCTGGGGTAAAAAACTCTACCTATGTCAAAAATGGCACTCTCATCATGAACAAATTCTCTTCTTGGGTCCACATAGGCTGTTTTACAGGCAGAATTTGAAAGTATTATTTAGTTTCAGGTGTCCTCATACAGTCAGTAACTACTCAGTTTGCCTAAAGAGCTTGGAATACAGTTCTAGGCTCATTCAAAAAATGAAAGGAATAGTATCTTTTCTACCTCTTTCTTGCTACTGCCTTTATGCAACCCGTTAACCTGGCTTAAACACTGTGATAATGATTTAATTGCATACACACTGCCTGTTAATGCTGCTTAAAAAAATCACATCCTTCTTGGGTTTCCTGGATTGAAATCTGTGTGCCTGGGTCTTGGCCTCAGGAAAAGAAAGGGAAGTTTGTTTTCTTCTTATATAAAAGACACATGGTATTCGGAGAAGGACAGTTATCAGGGACTCAGGTGGCCAAGGACATGTGAGAACAGCAGCGCAGGGAATTGCCACTAACACTGTTTGTTTGGATGCTGCTCGTCAGACAGAAATGCAATTTTGCATGTGCCTGACTGACATATGAATAGCATCTAATGTGCAAAGCCAGGATTTGTGCACGCGCATCCCTGATGCATGAGGAAACGGAAAACTTCTCTGAGACATAAGATTCATTCTACCTGCAAAGCTCGAATTTCTGCACTAGCTACAATAAAGCTAGCTTTACATATGACTTTCCAGAGTGCTTTCCAGGCTAGAAAGAAAGAATAATGTCAAGAGCGATTTGAAAGATTTCAGAGCAAGAAATTCAGTGCCCAAGTATTTAAGAATCACTATTGTACACAAAAAGCCTGACAAGTATGTGTGGGTGGGAAGCAAAGTCAGCCTGTTCCTTATGCAGAATCATGATCAATAAGTGCAGAGTGATGGCTAGGGTGTGAGTAGGGGGTTAGATTGTGAAGAGCTGGGATAAGTGAGACAGCAATAGCTGCAGTTAATATAAATCACTTCAGATCTTAATCATCACTGTATACCACAAGGGCTGGGGAGAAAAGAGGCTGTTATCCGTTGTTGCTTCTCCCTCCCAAACTGTCACCAGATGCCCTACCCTTCTGCTTCAGGGGCACAGTCCCTGCAGCCCCTTCTTCCTCCTCCCTTATCGGATTTTACCATGGGCTGCCTTTTTCCTGGCCCATTGTTTTGTTGACATCCCACCACTTGCACCCTGGTGTGACTACATAAACAAGCGCTGCACATCTTTACTGCCAGAGCCCCATCTGGTCTATCCTAGGCCTACCAGTCTGCCACACTCCCTTTCAGAGTTGGGATGCATTAACAGAGTCCACTGCTCTCTAGTAGCAGGCTACTGCTAAAGCACCTCTTTAAATGTGCCCTTAAAAATGGCCTTTGCGGTGTTGTCTACAAAACTCTGAACTGCAAGAAGGAAGTGGTGCTTTCAGCTTGCCTTGCTGATCAGTGTTGCCTCATTTGCTCTCTTATGTGATCATCCATGTCCATCTTCTGCACAGCTGCTTCTTAATGTGACCAGGAAAAGCCTTTAGTAAGCTCTGTGGTTGGAGCCATGCCTAGCAGAAACCACAGATGAGGTTGCTGGGCACTACATCCATTAAGTCTATAATAAGCAGGAATATTAAAAAAAAATACCAGTGAAAACCAACATTTGACCTGCACTGTCTTGGTTGATCTCTTGCAATAACCAGTGTCTCAGCTGTTCTGGCTCTTCACAGTTGTCTCAGAACAGGTTATCAGGGTGCTCAGGCTCCATATACACCAGTAAAAATGTGAAGTATACAAGTGTGGCCCATCTTACAGGTTAGCATTTGTTCAGGAATCAGTGAGTACACTCTTCAGACTTCTCTTGTGAGAATCAAACAATGCGAGGTCACAGATTGGGAAGGTGTTTGGGGAAAGAGCTTAGACTCTTGGCCCAGCTTGCTTGTTTCTAATGTTTCCTTCCCAGTCTGTAGAGTCGTTTTCTTCCTTTCCCCTCTGAAATGCTTTCTGTCCCAAGTCATGCAGTTGCACATCTTCCTGGGGTGTGACATGAACATGTTCAAAACTGCCTGGTGACAGTAAGCAGAAACAAACCTCCAGAGAGCCTGTTCTTGTCAGCTGGCTGGGCATCACCAAGTAGGCAATGTGGGTGTAAAGCCTGGTGCTTTTTCCATGGTGAGCTTCTGCTTGTGGAGGGTTTGCAAAATCTCTGCTGGAAGCAGTGTTGTCTTTGCAAATGATAAATCCTTCTCTCTCCTTTTCTCACCTATTATCAGTGACCTCTGGTTTGTCCAAAGCAAAACAAACCCCAGAGAATAAAAGGCACTGAAAATGCTGCTTTAGACCACAGAAGTCTTTTGCAGTTCCTGACCTTCAAGTTCACTGCCAGGACACAACCTGTATTTTCAGCCAGCCCTTGTCACTTCCGTAGCAGGTCCCCAGACACTTCTAAACATGCTGGGCCACATGAGGGACATAAGCAAGCCCATCCCGTGCAGGGCTCTGTGGAGATGCTCAGGAAGCCTGGCCAGTTAGCACTCATGTGCTTCACTGGAGGTGCTGCTGGGACTTCTCCAGGGATGCTAGCCAAGGGCAGGGCACAGGGGCTACAGGCAGTGGGATGGGAAGAGCCAGACAGCGGCCCCCAAGAGACAGCAGCAGAAATGCCAGTGAATGGAGCTTGCTGGACGATGTCTTGTCAGCTGTTTCAGGGACTGGCCGTGATTTTAACTACAGTTTTTACTATGGTAGAGCAGTTACTTCCAGCACAGCCCTGGCTTCTGGCTCTGCAGCTAACTGAGCTGATGTCTGTGCAGGATGGACATGCCACAAAGACACAATGGTACAGAGCAGACAGTGCTGTAAAGAGGATGACACCAGTGCTGGAATAGGAAACCAGGTCTCCTAATCTTTAGACACATTGGCCTCAATATAACTCATGAAAGCATGTAGCTTGCATGGAGCTGGACTTGCACCCTTATATCCCTGTGCAATGCTCCTCTGGATGGCCACTAGGCTAGGGGTGAGAGACACAGAAGGGAAAGATAAACAAGAGGTTTAGGGTTGTCCAGGTGGTACAAGGCAACATGGAAACTAGGTTCTCAGACCATGTTCAATTACTTGTCTCCCACCTGCTTGAGGAAAGCAGTAAAACCCCTGCAAGAAGTAGTGTCAGATACACTGTCCTTTACTGGAAGTGGAGATGACTGTAAATCTACAGTAACCTGGTGTACTATCCTCTCCAAAATATTTTGTGATGCCTCTTTTTGTTAGCCATTTGAATGCCAGGTCCCTGGGTTGGTTTAGAGAGGCATTCAGCAAGCCCTTCCAGAGATAAAGCAGTCTTAGCAGGGTTTCGCATCCAAGCCGATGTCCCTTTCTCTAACATCATCACCCCGCGATTGCTTCACAGCCAGCAAAAGCCAAAAGCCTGAGGCAAAGGCAATGACAGCGGTCTCCCTGGCTTGCATGGCTCAGGAGTTTGGCAGCTGGGCACCAGCTTGCCTGGAGTGTGGGGAGTTGGAGGGGTTTTCTCCCATAAGGGTGGCCCAGTGCCTGGGGCAGTGCAGAGGTTGTTTCTGCTGCAGAAACACAGAGTAGGGCTGGGGGTTTTGGTGGCTTTCCCCAGCCAGCTCACCCTGCCACACTGCAGTGCGGTGCTGGGTGGGCAGCAGTCTTGGCTGGCAGCTCCTCTCCTGGGGAGGAAACAGCTGGCACCACCAAGCATGTAAGTGTGCAACACTGAATGGGCTGTCAAGGATCCATTTGCAAAGGGATTGAATGCATCTGAAAACATCATTGCAGTGGTGAGTCTGCTGTGCTTCTGTGTAGAGAGGCCTTTTTCCCAAGTACTGCCAGGAGAGGTGTTTACTTGTTGCTTATAAATCAAAAACCATCATCTGTGCTGTGGTCCCTGCAAATTCATCCTCAACATTTTCCTGCTCTTTCCTCTGAGATAATACTTTCTGGGCACAAGAGATCTCTCTTCATTCCCTCTATTCCACAGAAATAAAACATAAACAAAAGCATGATATAAACATGCGGGTCTCCTGTGTAAAGCTCTATTAAGCAGTACTCCTGCTTAGGGCTGGATGAATCACCCTGAGCAGGGCTGTTTCAAAACACATGCTGTATGTGCTCTAAAGCAAAGTAGGAAATACTTGTGCTTCGGTCTTGTAATAGTTATGCTTGAATCAAAGCAGATGATTTGTAGCCAGGGTTGGGTTCACAAGAAAGGGCGAGGTTGCTAGAAAGCCATAATGATAAAGCTTCCTGTTTTTAAAGATGGATTTCAACAATGATTACTGCCTCAGAGAAGGAAGTGGATGCATGCTAGCTGAAAAGTACCTTACTACTTCTCCTTGCATTTGTGTGCCAAAAAGTCACACAAAAAAGTGATTTCTCCTGGAACTGAGAGGAGGCTTCCTTTTGGAGTTTTCAGCCAATTCAGAAATTACTACGTGCTTGCAAAATTAAGGCTGCTCTGTTTTTTGCTGTTGTGCAGACTTTAGGCTTTCTCCTTGGCAACGTGAAGTGCCCTTAAGAGTTAGAAGTGCTCAGTGTCTTATGACTTTATTTTCCTTATATACACAATGATTACAACAAAAGACAGCTGTTAATTTCAGGAAAAAAGCCACCATGTAATAAATCTTTTGTGCTGCACCGTAATAACTCTCCTTTTCAGGCAGACACAATTTAGTATAAGAGTTGCTTGCATTTGGAACTACTTACCGTAAGAAGATATTATTTTATTTCTAAATATATGGGAAAGCTGGCTGCGCATTACAAAGCTGCTGCTCATGTTACGACAGAAAGTGAAATCTCACTGATTTATTTCTTCTTAAATGACACTTCACCCAAGACATGACATGCTTTCTGTGTCCTGAAATAAGTATCCACTGACCTCTTTTCATGAATGTCATTATGTGCTTTTGTGTTTAGTATGAATCGCTTTGACTCAGTTGGCCAACAGGGTCTGAATCACCTTTTTGCCACCAAGGCTCACCTTGACTGTGCTGGAAGGAGCAAGGCAGGAGGACGCAATGGGCTGAGTATTTTCCTGGTTATCCAGTCCGGAAACCATCGTACTTTACTCCAGATTGGAAGGGGCGACAGCAAGCTGGTGCATCATCAGCTCCTTTTCCATCTGGCCATGAGCTGTCCCTGTGGCAAACATCTGGTTTGCTTCATTGCCCCAGGAGCACTAGAGATGGGACCTTTCCCTTAATCAGGCTGTCTTGTAAAGTCCAGGCTTCTCCTTCCTGAGGAATTCATCTGTACTACGTATTTCAAATAGAAGGGTAGTCATCAAACTGAGTGGACACCTGTCTTTGGAATAGGTTGTTTTTCATTCACTCTGACCTGATTCTGACTGGAGCAGAGTAACTATTCATAATCTATAAGAACAGTTATAATAAAATCATCTGTTTCAAAATGAGACATCTACCATTGGACATGTTCTTCAGCAGAAGCTGTAGAAGTGTTTCTTCATGTAGTATTTTCCTGTATAAAGAGCATTCCCTGTTTGTATCCTCAGGGCTCAGGGTTAGTCAAACACCTCAAGCACCATCAATACCATGAAGTGTCCCCACAGTTGCAGGAGAGTGCACACCCTCACAGGGCCATAGCACCACAGAAACAGATCCGTAACCAAGCTGATGGGCTGCCACTGAATGATGTGGCATTTACTGGGACAAGCACATTGTGGCAGAAGCATTGCAATGCTTTGATATGGACTCTAAAACGCTTGGATGCAAAAGGCATCCTGCTTGGATGCCTTGGATTAGCTCCTTGACAAAGCAAGCTTTGCTTTTGTTTTGTACCACTGCTGTGGAGAATAACACAGGAGTACAGAATTCACGTAGCTAGAAAACACTGAGTCAGCCTGCTTGGTTTAATCAGGCCCTACAGGTAAGCTCCATGATTGGATTTTGAGGGAGGTAAGATTTTATATGCCAGGTGTTACAGAGGATTTAGTGATCCTTCCTCTTGATTTCAACTGTGCTATATAAGGTGGTACAAACGGTTCTTTGTGGGCTTACTCCTACACGTCTCTGTTCTTGGAAGCTGAAGATAAATTTGGAGTCACCTTGAATCTTTTTTTTTCAGGGTATTTGTTGTACAAGTAAGTAGGTAATTTGATACAAAGAAGGTACAAAAAAAAGGTAATTTACATAGATTTGGTATTTTAGAAGTGGAGATACTTACGAAATGTTGTGTGAATTCAGGGTCATGGTTTGTCTCTGGAAAGTCAGTTCTGAAGTTCAGACTTGGACCCAGGTGCACTTGCTAGACTCAGAAGATAAGAAGTATGGGAATGGATAAACCATTTAAGAAAGCACAAAAAGAAATCCCAAGAGGTCTTTTTCAGGTTTATTTGATTTTAGAAGAATGCCTTCAAACTGGTAGAACTCAGAACAGTTTCTGTGCATTCAGAATGTATTCCAAATATAGGCTTGTGTATTTTCATCCTAAAACTTTACAAAACCTTCTGTAGGAGGCCTGCATTTCTGGTTTGTGTCCTGCCTTTTCATATTCTTAGGTATTTTATCACAAGACTCTTATTTACTTTTATGCATAAAAGTAATTTTTTTTATTTTGTGGATTAGTTTAGTTTATATGCAAATGCTTCTTTACAAAACATTTGTTTTCCAAGCATTTAGAACTACCTATTTAAGCTCACAGTTTGGTTATACTCTTGAGTGATGGTTACTTCAGCATATTATTAAAACTCACTGCACAGGAAGTATTGAACAAGCAGAGATTTCTCAGTCATTATGAGAAAGACGTAGCCCAGGTTTAACAACTGAAGCATGGTCACGACTTTAGGTAGGTGGGAAATAACTCACATTCTAAGAAATGGGAGTGAAATGACCACCTAACAAGCCTAGGCTATTTTTTGTCATCTAAGAATAAAGCAAAACAGAACAAAGCAAACAAACACAACCTAAACTAAAGGAAAAAGTAAGATGTCTGAGGAGGTCTCCACCAGGATTTCTGGCACACTGTTCCTGTGTGGGCAATATGGAAAACAGGCTTATTTCAAAGTGAGGCTGAAACGAAGTGGAGCCCTGTGCTAAAGGCAACCTGAAGTCCCAAAAGGGAAATGTCTTCATCTGTCACAGATGACAAGCTTAGTTTAGCAAATGGGAGTTAAGAGGCCAGTGAGTAAAGGACTTCTCCAAGTTATTTGGTCATTTGGATTAAGGAGGGAAACACTTAAAAATCTTGTCATAGACACCAGCTGCAAGAGTAAAAATTCAGCAAATTTTCTTATTCCAGGCAGCAGTGCCACTGCATGAATCCTAGTATTTGGACTATGAATTAAGCAAAGGTTGCTCATTTGACGTATGGCAAACAGAACACCATTTATGATCTAACTTTAAAATGCCCAGCAATAGATTATCATCCAACGTTAATGTAAATCCTAAAGTTGCTAAAGCTGCATAATTATTTACTTCACAAGGAACTAGTGGCCATGGGTACTGATTTTCAATAAATGAGAACTTGGGCTTTCTCCTTAGCTTTCATTTTGTTATGGATAGTACTCTTTAAAAAATATTTAATGTGCAAATTATTTTGCAGAAAAGCAAAACTCACAAGCACCAACCACATTCTGAATTGAACGGCAAGGAGGAGTTTGATTTCCCTCCTGCTTTAAGCAGCCTCTGGGATTACTTTTGCTTTCAGAGAGGCAAAGTTGAGCAACTGTTGCAGGGTATTCATTCCCAGCAAGCAACCTGCTTTCAGAATTCAAGCAAACATGATTCTCCCCCAGTGTCTGTGAATTCCAGACATCCAGCTGGGTGCTGCTGATAATGAAAAGGAACTGACAGCTACGTCCCAGCTGTCCCAACATAGAATTAACTTCTTTGTTTCACAAAGACTAAACCAGCCCCAAGTCTTGCCAGTATCGCAAGGGGGAATGGGGTGATTGGGCATCAGAAATGGTATCTGGCATAGATGAAAGCAGAAAGTGGTAAAGTAAGAGATCTTGCATTTTCATGGCTGGAAAAAAAAATCAGCCTTTTAATGCTGAGTATGAAGCAATCCATTAACTTCACATGCAATGTATCTCCTTTCCATTTGCATCCTTGCAATCTGGTATACTCTTCTTAACGAAAATATTAATGTTGAGGCTGGATGCACCACAGGGTGTGATGAGAGGGTGATTTTTCCTGCGGACATAGAGCAGTACCTCTCCAGCAGCACCAGGCTCCAGCAGCAATGCGTATTCACGGGTGTTATGCTGAGCATGTACAAATGTGGTTCTTTGTTCCATCAGCTGCTCTGCGTGTGACAGAGGACTGTGTCGGAAACAGGAGTTCCTTGTTTATGCTGCCCTGAGGATGAATGAATATATATACTGACTTAGTAAGATATCCTCCACATTGAAAGTCCAGCCTTTCCGCCATGAAAAGTTAAATTGCCATGGCCCTTCTAAAAGAGCTATTAATATTGTGATTGCATTCTTGTCCTCTCCCTCCAGTTTTAGTGAGTAGTACATGCCAGCCCTGATGTCACTCAGTGCCTCGCACTTACAATTGTATGGAAGCAGCAGCGGTCACTTATTCATGCTCCTGCCTGCTTTCTTTCCTGTCAACTGATTGTTGTTCTAAACCTGCTAATCATAACCTTCCTTAGACACCTTATCGCTGAAGGAGGTTGCTGCTGGGGCTGCAGCATCCCTCAAAGGTATTTGCAGCCTCAGTTTGCTGTGCTGAATAATTTTTCTGTGTGAAACAACTCTTATATTTTTAAGCTTCTGTAAAAGTGATTTTCTGCATCTCCTTTTTCCAGTATCTCCTCCCAGTGGAGGAATTTTTGCAGGGCCTGATTACCTCTATTTCCTAAAAATTACTTGCTAATTACCTTTTACCAGTGAACATTTGCTAATAATTGCCACAGTGGTATCTGAAAAAACATTTCCTCCTTCTAAGAAGCATTTAAGATATGTATAGTAACCATGGAGTAACACCTGGTGTATAGAAATGTTTTGAATGGAATACCGATACAAGTTAGCAGGGGATTTAAATGATCTGCTCAAGGCTTTTAAGAGGCAACTCAGCATACCTGCAACCAGAAAAAATATTTTAGACAAAAAAAAACAGGTTTTCCATGCCTGATTTCATAGATGTTGCATTTCCTAGACAAAGGTTATTGTTTCCGGTGTAGTCTCTACTGCTAAAGGTATTTTAATGTTATTCTACTTTAATACCTGCAGTTAGAGCACTCAAATTAATTAAAGCAGACCAATCCAATGCCACAGTATGTTCTAGAGGGGACAGGTGATGCTGTGGGATGTTTCCATGAAAAACCACACACCACACTGCTCACAGGCATAGAGAAATCATGGGAAAACTGGCCAGGAGACAGGGAATATGGCTCTATGGCCAGCTCTCCTTCCTATGGAGGTTGATGGCTGCATCATAACCCAGGACTGGTCAGTTACCAGAGCTGTGTGAGTTGCTCCTGCAAGGTGTGTAGCATAGTGTTGCCTCCTGTCTGCTAGAGCACAGAGGGAGAAAGGAGGTGCAGTGGGCACTCAGAGCAGGAAAGCCACCATCTGAGCATCAGCTTAACCTACATACGTACTTTCCTACACAGAAACGATCTTTTTCAACTCCTCATCACCAGTGCAGATGCCTGGTTCCTATGGGGCAGAGGGAGGAAGTGGGAGTTAGAGACTGTGTCTCAAAAAAGTGTTTGATTTTATCTATTGAGGTCGGAACACTGAATTCACTTTTCCTGTACACACACTAACACAGACTGAAAAGAACATCTCTGTGTTGCAGGCTGGTGTTTTGTTTTTTTTTCTCCTCTCCATAATCATTTTAAGTGCCATGTAGTCTGTGATGCAGAAGTACATCTACTTAGGTGCAGGAAAGCAGAGCTCTGAACATGAACAGGCTGCCCAGTGAAGTGGTTGAGTCACCATCCCTGGAGGTGTTTAAGAGATGTGTAGAAGTGGTGCTTAGGGATATGGTTTAGTGGTGGACTTAGCAGTGCTGGCTTAATGGCTGAACTGTATGATCTTGAATTATTTTCCAAACTAAATTATTCTATGATCCTATGTTGTACACAGAATACACAAAAGAAGATGCTGCCACTGCCGAAATAGTCCTTTCAGACCTTTGAGCCTAAGTTAAGGTTGCAGCTTTCCTGTCATTTGCTGAAACTTATTAACTGTAATCTTATTTCTCTTCTCTTTCTTTCTGTTGCTACTTTACCTGTGTAGCAGGGCTTATACAGTGATACCAACATGCATTAAGGAGCAGATTTGTGCCACGGAATGTTTCCGAGAAAGCAATGGCAGGGAGACTGAAGGAACACAGATGAATGCAAGAAGCTATGCTAGAGTACAAAGATCTGAACCTACCATCATGAGGTCGAAGTAATATCTTTTTTCATTGAAGTTGTTCTGCAATACATCTGGAGCAGGTGCAGACGCAGTGTGAATGAAGGGAAGAGAAACATAACATTGGTAGCCCAGGTTTGGCAGCATGAGACCCATTAAACACCTAGGCTCTCTGATACAGCCAGGACCAGCATGGAGCTATTTGGACATGGGTCGCTGAAATGTTCCCCCAAAAGCCAGAGTGAAGCACTGCTAGGGTCTCAGGTTGAGTGCGATGTGAGGACTGGTGCTGAAAACCTGAAACTACTTGGACTGCTGGGACTCACCACAAGCAAGTATTAGAGGAGGCTCTCTTTCCCCACAACCTGCTGTCTCCTAGTCCCTATCTCTAGTATCATAGTTTGCACTAAAATACAATATGTGTTGACCTTTTAACATGGGAAGAGGGGCAGAATCCTACAAGGATCTCCTCACCCTTTCTAATAAATCCACCTCTGATTCATCAAGGCTGAAACTAACACATGGGAGAAAAGGAAAAATGAGATGACGGGTGATGCTTATGGTCTGCCTGAGGATGCTTTACACAAATAAGGTCAAGATCACATTGTATGCATGAAAGAATAATCCAGTGAAGTATTAGTGTCAAATACCAAACAGTGGGGACAAATTTTAGTAGACAGTTGCTGTACTCAATTATGAATGCATATTTATGGTCACCAACTGAGACAAAACATTCCTGAGTAGGGAAGGGACAGAATTTCTTCTCTATCTGTGTAGAGGAGAGGTCACCCGGAATAAATAACAATTTTACACAGAAGTACTGAAAAACAAGTTAATAAAACTAGTAATGTGACCTATCTATCTAAAGCACTAGTGACTTCATTTGCATTTTTTAATTATGATTGCTGTGAATTTATATATCACTTGAAATTATCACAAAAAGAATTTGGATACACAAATTTTACTTTACTTGCTTGGAAAAATAGTTCTTACATATAGCTTCCGTGGAAACAGCAAGGCTAATAACCCTAGAGAAGATTTTTTAACATATTTCTTGAATAGATAAAATAGATACAAAAACACAGTGGTCAGACAAATTTTCTGTGCAAATGTGACCTCCTATTCATAATGTAATTTTGAAAATGATTATTTATTTACAAATATTTACAGTTCTGCTGAATTCTGCAAAGATTCTTATGACCTAAAATCTACTTGTGGATTTGTTAATGAATAGCAAAATAAAACTGGTTTTAGACATTGTTTCAATTAATGAGCTGTCTTATTTCCAGAAGTACTCAAATATCATATTGCTACTTTCACCGAATGCATTGAAAGGGTAATAACAGTGATTAATGAGCTATAGCAAGTGACTTATTAGAAGGAAGTAAATATATCATTCTTGCATTTGAATGAGCACCTGCAAATATCTATATGGGAGACTGTGTGGTCTTAAATATGATGTACTACTGAACAAAGGTTGAACCTACCTAACAGCATCAGTGAGGTTGACAGTGATGTCTTCTGGATCACCACACTGGTATGGGTGAATAATGATAGTGCTGCCAGACTTGAATAGAGGTAAAGGAATTATTAGTCTGGGATAAGGGATGGTGAGGAAAAGAAAAAAAAACCCAGAAGTTTAATGAGAGAAAAAAATATTCTTAAGGGCACAATCTGTGAAGAGTGCTCAGGTGTAGAATTCCCTTCTTTGAGGTAAGTAAAACAACTAGAAGGACTGTTGGCTGAGGTGGCCTGTGCTGCTGGCAGGAAGATGGTGAAAACCACCAAATATTTGATGATATCCTCTAACTCTAACACTTTTATGATCCCACAACTTTACTATGGCATCCAAAAATCAAAGTTACCTCATATAGGCATGCAGTGTACTTCAGCTTCAACAAAGTAAAAGTTCTCAGGAAATACTATACCTTTTTTTGTGGCTCCTCTCTGTGATTCCTCACTCTTCCCTGGACTACCAAGAGCCTACAAAATGAAGGCTGAGTCTGGCCTTCAAAAAATATTTAGGTAACCACCTAGCAAGTGCACCAAGGAGCTTCTGAAGAGAAGATTAGTAATCCTTCTGCATCAAGCATTCCATATGCAATGATAATGCAGAGAAATATAGACACACCTGGGGATCGGAGGATGGAGAAGGAAGAACTTGTTCACTCTCTCTTACTCTCTTCACTCTGAATTTTTTATTTTCATGGCTCTGGGTTTTCTAGATATAAAGGAATCTCCTCCCCCATCCTTCAAAGTCATGCTATTGCCTGTCCCAAAGCTACAGGCAGTGATGTCTTCTTCCCTCCGGTTCATTTTCAGCTGGAACACAAGAACAGACAGCAGTATGGGGCTGGCACACAGAGGAGCAGAGGAAAATGCTTTTATTTTGTGCTCATAGTTTTTAATTAAGGCTCCAGCACAATCTTTCTGCACAGGGACCAAGATTACCTAACACAAAACTGAGAGTTTGGGACATGGGGAATAATGAATTCTAAACCACACAAAACTATATTCACCAAATCAATTTGGGTTACTGGGAGGCCGGGGAGCATTATGGAAATGAAGCAACAGAGTAAAGCAATGTCTAAAGACCCAGGAACAATGGGTTCCACTTTCGCAATCCTGTCTGGGAGGCAAAAACACGATGCAGAACTTTAGCGGCTGTGACTCCTACATCTCCCTTGTACTGGCGCAGCAGCTGTCCCTGCACAACAGGAGATCTCTCCTCTGAGCAGTTGACCCAGAGAGGCAACTTCTGCATGACTGAGCATGTACACACTGCTGGGGCTTTGGCACTGCTTTATTTTTTTGTGGCACCACAACCCCAAATCATTGTTGACTGCCAGGCTAAATAAATTTCTCCCTGTCTCTCTCTCCCTCGACTGTTTACACTCTCATATTGCTGGACAATTACCAGGGTTTACCCTGGTCACTGTTTCACCAGCTGTAATACTAGCACATATTTTATGCCCTCAAGTTTTCTACACATGCCATTCACTCCACTTTTTGGGTTTTGGGTTTTTGCTTTCAGAATTTCCTCCATTTTCTCTGAATATTTTTCTTAGGGAAGCATTTAAAGCTGTGTGCAAAGATATGTTACTTACCATACCAATTGTTATTTGAATTGTGAGAGCAGAGCAACTGTTAAGTGCTTCCATTCACCATTAAATTTATTTCGGAGTGTCTTAAAATATCTTCTTGACAACAGTTTGGGCTACCATGAAGCAGCAGACCCCAGGTGCACTTCCCAGTTGCCAGGTCAGGTGGATATATCTATCAGGTCCTGACTTGTTGTGGGACCTGTTATGACCCAGATAAACATGATTTTGGTCCCAGTCATGCTCTGTGTGCTTTGCTTCCCACGGAAAGTGGCTGGGCAGGGGCATAACACTTTCCCACAGTCATCCAGTGGGAACAAACAAGGGGGGAGGACTGCAGGACAGAGAGGCTAGTGGGGAGCCCCTCTCATAGAGGGCTGATGGTCTTAGTGCATACTGGAAGGGGGAAGGAAAATAAAGGAAAGAAGAGAAAGTTATAGCAACATGTCTGTGGGTGGTACAATGTCTGTGGGTGGTAGAACTTTAGAGCCCAAGATAAATTTTTCTCATTAACATAGCATGACTGGGCATTGTCAAAAAGCTTAACTTTTTAACTTGTAGTGGCTGCTGGCAAAATATTTGGGAGTGGGGTGAAGAAGAGGAAAATGCTTAACTTACAACCCAGAACTGCACAGCACTATGTGATCTGAAGCATCATATAATTAGTGGACAAAGCACAAGATAACGCCTCAAAAAAAAAAAAAAAAAAGAGTCTTAGAAAAAGAGGTGTAAAATGCAACATGGTTACCTGATTTAGCCCCAGCTTATTCAGTCATGACCAAGTCCAGATATGTTTAAACATCTGAAAGACAAACCTTATTTAAGGAAAAGCAACAAGTGCAATTTCAGTTGTATAACTGCATAGTTGCACATTGATGCTATCTATCCTCAGTGTTCTCTCCTGGCTTGATGAGATGGATAAAAACAGAAACAGGAGCTGAATGTAACAATTTCTAGCTTCCCCTCTGGCAATGAATTCAAACTTTCAACTAGACAAAAGCGTAGAGGAGCCCAGGGCAAAGATACCTGCTTGTCTCCTTGGCCCTGAGCACTGCATTTCATTCACAGATTTTTTCATCAGAAACACATGTGCTAAACTTCAATCCTATCCCATGTCCTTCTCCATCCTGCATGCTGTGTATACAGAAAACCGACCGTTGTTGTGGTGAAGTGATCCTTAAGCTCTTCCCCAGCTCCCCCGGTGCTTTTGGCTTCCTGCTGCCAATATAGAAAAG
>NW_009924923.1:0-14909 GCF_000696875.1 Nestor notabilis | reverse complement strand
CTGACAATATAGAAACGTTATTTTTACTCTTTTTACTAGAAAATTGAGCAGGGAATATTACCAAGTTCCTCCAGTGCTGGAAACCAGAATTTTGGCTTGAATCTAAAACTAAAACCAGTTTTGTGAGGTCAGCCTAGGTCCTCAGAGAGTTGGTTCCTCCTGCTACAAACACAGAAGAAAAAAGGCACAAACAGTTGCTGTAACCAAGATCTCATGGACATTCCTACATAGCCTAAATGAACACAGCTTGTCCTAGGTTGTGCTAATGCCTAATCTCTTTGTGACCAAACAGCTTGGATAAAATTTTGAACCGAATGAAAACAGAGACACAGCCAATGCCTGGTTACCCAGTATGTGTCAGCCTTGTATTATTCATGTAGTTTTATGAAAATCTGTTTCCTATAGACTTTTGTCCTCTGGCTGATATACTTCTAGTGAAGTTCAAGCTCTGATTAAACCATTGGCTTTCAGTGGGGTTTTCACAGCTTCCCCTCCTGTGTATTCACTCTGCAGTAGTAGTGCCTGGCTTCGTAAGCTCAGTCTGCAGCATTCCCCTGTATTACACCGTGGTTAAAGCCTTTATCCTCCACTGACATAAAGCCTTCTCTGCACCTCTCCCAAATTCTGTTGGCACCTGTGAATGGGCTCAGATCTTAAACAGACGGGCAGAGAGGCAGACAGATATATACAGACAATGTGGTTGCACAAGTGTTATTTCCCTTGGAAACCACACAAAAGAAGAAATTGTCTCAAAGTGCATTTTATAAGCATTTTCACTGTTTGGACATGTGAATCCTCTGTGTCAAATCTGAATAAAATGCATGCATCATGATGTTGTTCTAATGGAAAATCAAACAACTCAAGCCCAATGGCTATGATGGAAATAAATATTGTTTCACATGTTCAACTTGCCAGAGGCCTACAAACAAAATAGGATAAACGATATTCATAGAATTATAAAATGCCAGGTTGGAAGGGAACTCAAGGATTATGTGGTCCAACCTTTCTTGGCTAAAACACAGACTAGACAAGATGACTTGTGAAGACATTAAACAGCTTTGGGCCCAATATTGATTAATGGGGGACCCCACCTGTGATAGGCCATCAGTTTGAAAAGGGATGAACTTGTTTTGTGCTTCCAGGAGAGTGTTCTTGAAAATCTCCCAGCACTTGCTAGTTCCTTTATCCTCCATGGAAGCTTCCCATGGAATCCTTCCCAACTGAGCTCTGAGCAAGCTGAAGTTTGCTCTTCTGAAATCTAAACCCTTTGTCTTAGTGCTAACCTTCAGCATGCTCAGACAGATCCCAAAATCCACAATATTGTGATCACTGCAGCCAAGGCTAACACTAACTGAGATATTACAATGCAGGTTTTCTTGGTTTATGAGTAGCAAGTCCAGCAGTGCCTCATTCCTGGTTGGCAAGTCTAACATTTGTCTGAGGGAAGCAGTCCTGTACGCATTCCAGGAACTTGACAGATGATATGTGAGCTGCAGTATTGTTGTTCCAACAAATGTCTGGGTAGTTGAAGTCAACGATAAGAACCAGATTCTGTTGACCGAATGCTTGCTTAAGTGACTCAAATATTGCTTCATTGGTGCTATCATCTTGGTTTGGAGATTGGTAGAAAATGACTATTGCAAGATCCTCCTTGGATCTTGACCCAGAAGCATTCAATAGGGCTTCCACAATTGCCATAGTTGACTTCTATATATTCAAGGTTCTCCTTAACGCAGAGCACGACTCCTCTTCTTCCTTGCCCATCTTTACAAAACAGCCTATAGTCATCCATTGGGATCCTTCAGTTGTGTGAATTGTCCCACTATGTTTCAGTTTTTCCTGTGGTATCATGACTTTCAGATCTGACATAGAGCTCCAGTTCCTCCTGTTTGTTCCCCATATTAATTACATTAATAATTAAACTCTCTTCTGGGGGCCTTCCAAGATACTTCCTCCTGTACTCACATACACTGTCTCTTTCCTTCACTTCCCTTGCGCTTCCAGGAGCCTCCCTCCATACAGGGCAAGTCTAGCCTTCAGCCACAAGCTCCTGTGACATGACGCTGCCTGAAACCTGGCAATGCCACACAATGAAGGTGCTCCAATCTGGAGCCACTCTTGCCCTCACCTGCCTAGAGGAGAGCCATTGCTGGCTCTTTTCAGTTTCACTTGCAGCTGGCAAGGACATTGACTCATTTCAGACTCCCAGAGCTTAGTCAGGCTCTTTGGAGCATTTGGACCAAATCCAATGCACCTCTGCAGCTGTGTATACCTTGGTACCCTGTATTTACAATACTCATCATGTGTGAACACCATATATAATGACATATGTGCTGTACTAGCAATACAGATTATACTGCACCATTTTGCTAGTGGGGACATGGTGCAAAACGACGATTTAGAAAAAAGTGTCATAACTGTATCTTTATCTGTGTGAACCGAATATCAGTAGGTGATAATCCATGCTTTACTAGTGAAGCTTTGCTCAGTAACAGCAATAAACACAGACTGGAGACAGACTCAATGCTATTTTTACAAGACATATTATTTTGATACCTTCCTCACTTAACAGTAACAGAGAAATGATAGGATGAGTGTTGATATATCCACAGTAATATTATGTCACATATTAAATCCCTGCCAACCAAACTGTGAAGTCAGGCATTACTATCTCAGATGTACCCTGACTGCTATAAAAGTTAGTAGTTCTATTTTGGTGACTAATGCCTTTTCCCCCAAATGAGTTAAAACTACTTTTCCCTAAAAAAAAAAAAAAATAAATAAAAAATTGAAAAAAATTCCCAATCATACCATACCCAATACCATTACTTGACAGTCTTGCATTTCTGCCAACTGAACTTCTTCAACATTAGCGTTCCTGTGAAACTAATAGAAAACACCCCTCCTCCTTCTGTTAAATATTTCCATCCCTAAACCATGCATAGTTGCATGGCATATCTGAAAATTACCCAGCTGGGTGCCTGTTA
This sequence comes from Nestor notabilis, assembly GCF_000696875.1. Lineage (NCBI taxonomy): Eukaryota > Metazoa > Chordata > Aves > Psittaciformes > Psittacidae > Nestor > Nestor notabilis. Next base: position 11,922 of record NW_009924923.1, on the reverse strand, counting down.
GCAGACCACCAAGAACACATCCTTCACTTGTGAAAAGAACTGGGGAACATGCAATGTCAGCTACCCTGTGTTAACAATCTCAATTATCACATACAGCATGTTTTTCTGTTCTGATAATAACTAGTTTTTGACATGATTTTGCTTATTTATGTTGTTGGGTTTTTTTTAAGTCACAGCACTTCATAACAATCTCCAAGTCTACATTTTACTCCCCAGTACTTTCATCAAAACCTCCAGAGAGTGTGCTGGAAGTACTTCCCAACAAGGTTTCTTTTTGTTTAGAAATTCATACTTTCAGACTGAAAATCACCTCTGTTCACCAGAGGCAAGAAATGATTTATGGCCAGGTTCATTTAACAGTGCCTTTTCAAAAGCGAAGATAAAACATTCTGTGCACAAGGGACCAAGGCTGAAGTTGCCCTCTCTGGCATTGCTGGTCAATGCCTAGGCTTTGCTAGAGCAGTGATGCACAAGTTGCCACTACTGCTGTTTCCAAAGATGCTGGGGACCTGCAGATATGCTGTGCTATAGAGCATAACTCCATCCAAACTCTTATTTTCCTGTGAAATGCACAAAAGGGTTCCAAGGGCAGAGCTACACAGCCACAATGCTGTGCAATGTTTATTCAAGGGCCCCTGCCAGAGCCCTGCTGATGCCTCCAGCGCTGGGATATATTTAGGGATATATTTAGCACCAGCCGTCTGCTGAAATATCTCCCACTTTGGCTGGTGCAAAACGTTTGCATTTTTACTTCCTTTATTCTTTGTTGTCTATTTAGTGAGAAGATCTGTTTTTCTCCCTGGAGTGGCCATTCCAGGCTCTTCTGATGCAGATGGCAAGTCAATGAGCCTGCCCAGCTTCTCTCTCCGCCCCTCTGTGAGGGGCATATATTGCTGCACTCTGGTCTTTGAGCTCAAACACTTTAAATGCTTCCTCTTCTGTTTTGGCCCCACATCTATCAAATGAGTGCAGCTCCTAAAAAAATTCCATCAGCACTCAGGTTCCAAATACAGCAACTGTTGCCGCTTCAGTAATGCTGATCTCACATAACGCCTTAGTGAGGACAGAAAGCAACACTGTCCTGAGTGTCACTTGTTTATACCCAGCCATCTGTGGCTTTTCTTTCAATGTTACTGTCACGGGAATGACATTATCATGGACCAACATCCAGCTCAAAAGGATGAAGAAATGGAATTGGTTCTACACTGATAACCCAGGCATCTTTTGTTGCAATGTAATCCACCAGTGCCAGACAGATCCCCCTAGCAGGGGAGACACTGCTGTCCTTGCCTCCACAATACACATGCTCTGTGGGTGTCAGTAAACACTTGCAAAACTTTATCAGGAAATTCACATTCTGCAGTTTTTCCCCAAATGCTGGCTTGTCTGGTGTCTCCTGCAGCACATTCAGCTTTTCTGGGTGGACTGTGGCTTGCGGGATCCCTAGATCTTTCAGCTTTATGTCCCTTCCCACATGATGTTGCAAGCTTTTAGCCTGCAGGGTGAGCAAGGTGTCCATCCTCTACAGGGTAACATACCTGCTCAACATGCTCTCACTGCCTGCTCAGGAGCAAACTCAAGGTTCCTTCCTGAGGTCTCAGTGTTTTGATGCAGCCCTCAGTGTCAGCTGCGTCTCCTGCCATGGACTGAGACAGTCTTTCTGGTTCTGCAGCTCAGCTCTCCTGCTTTCAGCCATTCATGAGCATCTCCTCCCTCTCTCTGGCTAAGGACACCACCGGTATTGGTGGCACAGCTTCGCTCAGTCTTCATGGAGCTTTTCACCAACAGATCCCGATGGCTCTGTCATCGCTACAGATGAGGAAATGGAGGAAAAGCGAAGGGACTTGGCTGGTCCAAGTGCAAGTCCTCCATTCACTCCACACTGCTTGCCTCCCCAGCAGGCATGTCTAAGATCAGAATAAATCATGGGTTTCTGATTCTCTGCAACATCTTCCAAGTAGCTGATAGTGAGGGATTTGCCTTCAGCCTGTGCTATGTTAACCTCTGGGCAAAGGATGCTGTGATCCCAATTTCTGTTTGTTCTGCTCATGTAGAATATTTTTTTCAGTTAGCCAAACAACTAAGTGAGGCAAACAAACAGGCTTATTAGTGATAATGTTTTCTGTGTTTTCTGCAAAATTATTACCTGCCTCAGCCTGTTGTGTGTGGGAGGGACCTGCTGGTCCTGCTGTGAATAACCACCACTGTTCTTGTGTAGCTGAGCAGAGAGCTGAAAAATTAATGATAATGAGAAATGTGCCTCCTACCTGAAAGAGGAGGTGCACTCTCTGCCATCAATTACATAGCTACCTCCAGAGCTGATCTTGACTACAGCTGTGTTCGGTTTTTTAGCAGCAGCACCAGAAAGACATTTACATAAGCAGAGCATCCAAACACAAGAGTAGCCATATCTGATAGACCATTAAATAGAGTCATTTATGGGAAAATATATGTATATGCAGTTCGTGAGAGTTTGGGGGGCAATTTACCTCATAAGTCCCATAAAGAAACAAAGCAGAGCTCTCTACCATGACCTTTATGTAAGATTATATTATTGAACCATCTTGTTGAACAAAAAATCAGTTTATCTTTTCCACATAATTTATTTTCCACTTAAATGGTTTTTTAATTACTCTCTAGGTGGTAAGCAAAATAAAATATAATTTAAGGCACTTTTAATAAAAGTCCATTGTTCATTTATTGATGGAGCTGAACACACTAGTAGGCAACTTTGAAGTAGCTTTTATTTAGATAGCCCTGATGTTTTCCAAAGAGAATGTGTGCCAGATCCACAGCCTGAGAGTGAGAGTGCATCTTTCTTTTAGGAACTATTCACTCACCAACACATGAAATGCCCTCCCAGACAATAGGAAAGGTGCTTGCAAAGCTTTTGGAGAGACTGCACTGCACAGGAACACAGCATTTAGTAAATTCCTCTTTTCAGGTCACTGGGATTTTCATATGGCAAAGATATGCTTTTGCTTCAAAAGGGAACTACCACAGTACACCAGACATGAATAAAAATTAGCATGAATAAATAGCAGACTATTTATTTGGAGGTTATACTTCGTTACCATCATTCTGCACAATGAAGTTACATGTAAGTTAATGAAATTAAATACATTTCTCATTCATATTTTTCTGTTTAACTGCTCCACAGTCCCAGATACCGTGCAATCATGTAATGAAAGACAGATGCTGCTATAAAGTACTTGCAGCTGAAATGAACTATGCACAGAAATGGGAGGCATAATAGAGATGCTGAGTTATCAGCTCTTATTAATTTAATGTTTGGGTCCAGAGCCATCCCAGCAAGATTTTATCTCAAGTGATGCAATTAGGAGAAGAATCACCAGGGCCCCCCTGCAGAGATGGAGGAGGATAGCCCTTGCAGAGTGGGGTCTGGAGTTTAGTGCCAAACAAAGGAGAGGCGAATCCAGCCCTGGGTACCTGGCCTGCAGGCTGAGCACAGCAGCAGCCTTACCACCCACAGAGGCTGGCAGGAGATGGAGCAAGCCCATGATACCTGCCTCCCCGCTGCACTGTCTTATGCCCTTTCTACTCTCCCTGAGCTGCTTGGATGAGAGAGCACTCCAGCTGCACACTAGGCAAAGCTTGGTGTCACCCTTCTCCTGGGGGCCCTGTGTCCCAGGGATGCAGTGACCTTTCTCACTGGGTTGGAGGGGGCTGCTCTGGGTTGGAGCAGGGCCTGCATGCCACAGCTGTCTGCCTTCTCCCGGAGTCATTCCGGCCGGCACTGTTGTGCATGGACATGGACAAGGCAGCAGCGGGACACCCGCACCGCCATTCGCCATCAGCCACATGTGATCTCCGCCAAAGCTCCTGCAAGGTGGCCATCAACCCCATGCACCCAAGCACAGCAAAGCCCAGCACACATCAGCTTCCAAGTGATTTTACAGTGCTTTTTTTATTTGCTCAGTACCGAGCAGTTGCTGCATGCCCTTGGTGCTATATTTACTCTATGTTCCATATCTTTGTATTTTCTTTTTTCTGGTTTTTTTTTGGCTGATGCCGTGGAATGTTTTCTGACTCATAAATCTGCCATTCAACGCTCTCGCTTTGTCCCCCATGGAAAGATTTTTATCTTAAGCACCATTATTCTGTATTTAGTAACAACAGAACTGTGTACCTATCACAGAACCATAGTGAGCCCACAAGGCTTTTGTTTTGAATAATGTCCAGAGTTCTCATTTTTCTGGTGGCCTTTTGACTAAACCAAGAAGTAACAGCTTTGCAGAAAAAAAGCACTCAACATTTTCCGTAAATCAGGTGACATTCAGGTATTTTGGTGAAAGAAGTATTTATTATTCATCAAAATTATGGTTTATGGGAAGACAGAAACTATTCCCAGAATTTAACAGATCTGGTGATTTCTTCATGTAAAAATATTTATTAAGACAAATAAAAAGTGCCCTATCCTCAGTGTTTTCAAAACAACAAAACCCCATCAAAATCAGACAAACTCCAGGCATGCTACACGTGTGTATTTGATTATGTGAAAATTATGCATGGTTGGTTTTGTTTTAAAAAGAACCGGCCAGGTTGGACAGAGCCCTGGGAGACATGGTCTAATGTGAGGCCTCCCTGCCCATGGCAGGTCTTTTCCAACCCTAACTATTCTATGATTCTGTGATTCTATACTAGATCAAAAGTGCATAGCGTATCTCATGATTTCATTTCCAATGAATTCTACTGGAATTTCCCAGTGAATTTAACTGAAACCACACTAAGCCACCAGTACTTCTTTTTACTTATTCTGGCGCTTGCACCTCACATAATTTTTACAATCAAAACTACTTATTCCTGCTATAGAAAAAGAGGAATGGAGAGCTTCATTGAGATTCAAATCTGTATTAGCAGCTCAAATAACTTCAACATTATGAACATGTCGGTCATCTGTTATAATTCTGTTAGCAGTTACTCTGGCTGTTTGCACAATTTAGGATAACCAAGGCAAAGTAGTCATTTTTAAAGCATCTACATGAATTAGAGGTAATTTTAAGAAGGGTTTAGGCTCTAAGTCTTTCCCTCCTTTAAAAACATGAAACAAATAATAAAAAAAGAGCCTCACATGTTGCCTCAGGGTGGGCCATGAAATCTCACTCAACATAGTTTTCCAAAACACCCAAATACTGCACTGATGGAAGTGCTGAGAGCAAACCCTTTGTGTCCTGGCTCCTGCAGGTCCCCCTCAACCAGTTGCATACCCTTTCCCCTTTTCTGGGGTTGGTGCCTCCTTTGGGTGGGTTTTTGAGCAAGCTCTCAGACCGCACAGGGAACCGAGCTTGGTCACAAGATCATTTTTCATTTCTGTTTTTGGGGTTGTTAGAGCTTTTACTACTTTTGAAACCATTCCTGAGAGGGAAGAAGACCTGGCTAGGGATAAAATTAAAGTACACACAAGGAGACAGTAAATTGAGCTCTTTCTGTACAATTAACTCAGTTTTAAGCAGCAGGCACATTTGGTTTTGTTCTTGCAGTTAATTTGCCATGGCTGTGCAGGGACCTGGGATTTGACATGTACAGTAAATCCTATCCTGACAGACCTGACATAATAAACCACCACATTCCTGTGGTATTGCAAAATATGTAAATCATTTTTAGAGTCTGTTTTAATAGTTTTTTTTTTCCTCTGGTGAAAAATTGATGAGTTATTATTCATAATGTAAACTGACTTGGCATTCCAAACATCTACACATAAAATTCAACAGTCTCCACATACTATGGAGAACGTGAAGGGCAAGACTGAGAAAGCATGGGAAAATATTGCCATCAGCACTCAGTGGTCCTGCTGCCCCCCGCTTGTCAAGATACTGTTGGCTGAAAAGCCACTTTGTTTTGTTTCTCCAACCAGAAATGAAAAGCCTGCAGCATGTTGGAAGGGTCTTGCAAACTGCAGCCCAAGGAAGAGACTGATACAGCAAGTAACACTGTGCTTTCAGTTTTAAGTTCTCTCTTGGTTGAATTAGGAACCAGTTTATTCTTTGGATGCATCAGTGCATTCAAAGCTTAGCTGCTCTGATATCCATCAGTTGTGCTCTACTTAAAGCCTTGTTGCAGTTATCTGTGACAATGCAGGCACACTGAAATCATCTTCAGTGTTAGGGAAAGTTGATGTGACCCAGACTGAAGCTGGTTGGGAAAAGGGTGGCAATACCCTGACTGGGGAAGGGGGTGTTCTCCCAGGCTGTGTCTGAACTTGTGCTCAGTACTGTGCCTCGGAGACCCACCTCCCCAGGAAGCCAAGTGGGGATCTTGTTTCCTGAAAAGCACTGCTGTTCCCTCCTGCCTGCACTTCCCCTGGACGCTGGCAGAAAAAAGAGAGAAGGCTATGCATCCCTGTTGGCAGGTTTCCATGTTGCCTTGCAAGGAAGACATTAGCCATTATGCATGATCACCCAGCGCTCTGGTATCTACACCTCATCCTGGCTTTGAAGATGGCTATGAGCTGACAGTGTGCCCTGTGGCCTGGATGGTAATATTCCCCCGGGATGCATCAAGAGGAGTGTGGCCAGCAGATTGAGGGAGGTGACTGTCCCCTCACTCGGCCCTAGTGAGGCTGTATCTGGAGTACTGTGTCCAGTGCTGGGCTCCTCAGTACAAGAAAGACAAGGAGCAACCAGAGGGGGTCCAGTGGAGGGCCACAAAGATGGTTTGGAGCACCTGTCTTAGGAGAAGAGATTGTGGGAGCTTGGGCTGTTTAGAGATGAAGAGACTGACAGGGAATCTCATTAATGCATATAAATATCTCGAAGGCGGGTACCAGGAGGATGGTGCCAGACTCTTTTCAGTGGTGCCCAGTGACACGATGAGGAGCAATGGCCATAAGCTAAAACACAAGAAGTTTCACCTCAGCATGAGGACGAACTTCTTTATGTTGAGGGTGACAGAGCACTAGAACAAGCTGCCTAGGGAGTTTGTGGAGTCTGCCTCTCTGCAGACATTCGAAACCCACCTGGATGTGTTCCTGAATAACCTGTTCTTGGTGGCCCTGCCTTGGCAGGGGGATTGGACTAGGTGGTCTCCAGAGGTCCCTTCCAACCCTAATGATTCTGTTATTCTGTTAACATCTTACAGGTTTCTATTCCGATGTTTGTTTATACTGATAATCATTTATTAGCTCCTCAGCTTTTCCATAAATTTACCTTTCTTTCTGTCCTTTTTTTTTTTTTCCTGAAGTTGCTATTAATTATGCTTTTAGGGCTACTGCTTACCTCCTGTGAATGTATTTGAAATTGTGTTACATATTTGACAAAAAGCTGCTTGACTGCCTCTACTGTGTGGACTCCATGGCTTGTCTTTAATGTGGTGAAAACTAAATCGGGGGAAAAAAGCGAAGACTACAGAAGGAGCTTTGGTGTCCAAATCATCCTTGCAACCAGGCGGTAAGTCTTTTTCAATGGCATGCCACAGGCTGTTACACACAGAGCTTGCATAAGTCATTTGGAAGTTAGAAATGAGCACCCTGTGTTTCCTGTGCAGATTTGAAACTGGAGAAGCACTTACCCACCCTTAGCTTCTGCCCCAAGCTGCGGCAGGAGCTCAGCTAGCACAGCCTCTGAGAGGGGTCAGCTACTGCTCTGTGTATTGCCCCTGCTCCTACTTGCCTTTCTTCAGTATGTAAAAACATTTAGGGCACCTGCTGGCCTTTGTGCCCGTACAGCTTTTTACACCGTTTGAACAATATAACATTTAGACAATCAAACTGTTCCTTCTGGAGAACTGGACCAATATGTTGTGTCTTAGCATCAGTTACAGACCTGGAGATCTTCTTGTATTAAGCCTTTTTTTTCCTTCAGTACTTCTAAGGCAAAATAAAAAGCACTACAATTAAGATAAAAATACTTCTCTTTTGTTATTTCAGTTTTGGGTTCATCATTTTTCAACTTCAGTTCCAGTATCTGTCATGGTGTAAACAAAGATGTCTTTGCAATGTCTGAAATCTGATGAATCTCTAGGTTTGGTTGAGAATCATAGAATCATAGAATAGTTAGGGTTGGAAAGGACCTTAAGACCATCTAGGTTCCAACCCCCCTGCCATGAGCACGGACACCACATACTAAACTATGTCGCCTTAAACGCCTCTAGGTATGTAATTAGTGATTCTACTGAAAACACAACCAAGTGGCAGACATGTGAGCCTGTGCATACAACTTATTGGCTATTTAGGTCCTAGGTTTGCAATTTAGAAGCTGAAAGAGCTGAAGTTAAGATGTAAAACTACTTTAGAAAAGCCGCTAAGCTTTGAGACAAATTTTCAGGTGTTCTACACTTTCAAGCAGAGCAACTGTAGCCAGATCTTTAAAAGTGCTAAATCCCCTGTGCCCTCAGCTTTATCATATTCCTAGAACTTGCTTCTAGTGTTGCAATGGAAGAAGAGCCTATTTGGAAATCTGTCCACAGTGATGGAACTTGGCACTGTAAGAAAAAAACCTCTAACAGAGAGAGAGTTTAAAATACTAATTTGGACAACATTTGAAAGTCCCTTTTCAACAACATACATCACTTTTTCTTCAAAATGGTGTTTTCTGGGAGGAAATTAATAATTTTTCATAAAATTTTTTTTCTGTTTGTCAGAAAACCCCAAAGCCCAAATTGTCTTTCAACAAGAACACCAATGGCTTTTCAAGTAGAAATCTGATGTGAACACTAAATACATGTCTTAGCTAAAAAGCATACATAGCAACATGTAAAAAATGTCATATGCTGTTCCAATCTGTTTCATTACTTTTCGTCCCCTGATAAGTACTGTTCCTCATCTTAAAAAAAAAAAAAAGAAAAAGAAAAAATAAAAAAAATAAAAGAGTAGACTCCCCCAAACGTCTCCTCATAGCCACTATAATCTCCACTATCAAGACTCATTTTTAAGACTCAACAAGCAGCCAAGCATGACAATTAGAATGTAATGCATTAAGAAAGATCCTTTTGAAAGTGCCCATCCCCAGCCAGCACTTCCCCAGTTTAGAGGGATTACAGCAATTATAATAGGAACTATTGGTTGACAGCAGAGGGCAAGAGGTAAGAGGGAGTATTCATAATCCTTAGTCCTTTCTTTGGCCTACAGAGAATAGGAGGAAAGGTGGATTTTGTTTCTTTGGGATGTCACTGGATAAAGTGAGGAAAGAACTGGCAAGTCATGAATGCGTGGGCTGGGAAACTCAGGTCTCTGGAACACCTAAAGAGGTTTCCTGCTGCTCCCTGGAGCTGACTCCAGTTTCTAGACTGCAGGGTTGATCCGGGTTTGCCTAGCACCCCAGTGGAGATGAAAACAGACAAACCACTGGGAAGAAAAGCAGGTAAACAAAGAGCCATTTGCAAATTGAAGTGGCTTTCTTTCAGATGCATACCAGAGCTGAACAGACTGGAGCCTCTGACAAATTTTCCCCTTTGAGAGCTGTGGTGCATGGCTGCATAATCTCACTAGCTGCTGCTCTGAAAGCAGCTATAAATGTCGGGTTGTTGCAAGAAAACCCACATAGGTTTCCTGTTCTTATGGTTCAAGATAAAGGTTGCACACGGCATGAGCTCAGTTCTTTATAGCAGTTGATTTCTAGCATGACTAGAGTGAATTAACTCCATTTCAAGCAGTTTATAATTTCTCAGAGTAATTAAAGTCATTTGGCACAAATGGCCATTCCACCAGAAGCTGAAATGCACTCATCTGTGGGAGATTTTGATACAAAACATCATCCCACCTCCAAAAAAAACCACACAAGTTATGGGTGTCTGTTAGCACGGCTCATAAACGAACGCTGGTTGCTTTGCAGTCTCAGTAAAGTTATGAACATGGCTGCGCTTCAGATAGGAGCAAAGGCTGGTAGCTAGCTGCCAGAAGCTGGGGAAAAATCTTGCTCACACTGTCAAGTCTGTGTGTCTTGGTTTGGGTTGTTGTCTTGTTGGGGTTTTTTTAATAAGAAATCTGTAGGAAAAAAGAATGACATTACAGCATAGCAATCTCTCCACGGTGGTGGACTGCATCCGCTGCACTGTCCTCTGCTAATGGCTTCTCTTTAGCTTGTTACCCCTAGAAACAAGAGGCACGTCAGGGATGCGAGGGAGCAGCAGGCGTGAGTCAGTCTGTGTCATCGTGGCAGTGGTCACCCCACCTGCCCTGTGCATGGATGTATTGTGTGTGTGGATGTATTGTGTGCATGGATGTACGGGAGCAGACACTAAGCACACTACTGCAGGGGAATAGCTATAACAGAGCAGTGACAGTGTGGGCTGGGGAGATCCCAGACAACCTGCACAGGTGGGGACATGCACACACATATTCACCTGCACAGAGACCTGCATTACAGCTAGCTCTGATGCTCACCTACGTAAGCTGGTAAGCCCCAATGCCCAGAGCTGACGTCAAGGAAGTTTCACTGGTGTAAATTGACCTGGAGATAAGAATCACCTCATCACCCCTTGTATGAATTCCCACTGGGGATGCTGTTACTGTGGCTTTGAGGTTTGTGCTTGTCAGTGCTTCAGATAGGGCACAGAGAAATGCAAGGAGCCTGTACTTGCATCTACCATTTCAATATCTCTTTTCAGCTGACAGACCAAGCACTCTTCAGAAAAGGTAGGCAAGAGCTGGCACTGCTTACAAGAACTGCTGTTCTGAGGAGCCGAAGGAGATGGCTGTCACTCAGAAAGCAACAAGCAAGGCTGGGACTGAATCACTCAAAACTTGTGTCACCGCAAGCTTCTTTGCTGTTTTCCACCATGAGACAGAAAGGCAGTACAGCACCAGGCAAAAAAATACCAGTTTACGGAGTCTGATAGTTGAACTGCTGGCATAAGGGAAGTTAGAGTGAGCCCCTGTGTGAAGCAGTACCTATGTCAGCTAACAGGAGAACATCACTTACTCATCTAATTTTTCTAGCCCTAATCCTGGAGACCCTGAACCTGAACCAAGAAGCATCACTTGGACCCATTACCAAATGAAGACAGCATTACTCATAGCAGGCTGAAATATTCACCTGTGCTCCCGTGGAGGGCAACCACATTCACTAAAATACCCCTGTGAAGTAGTGGTATGTAGAAGGTCTGCTTGTTGTTTTAACCTCTATCGCATAAAATCTTCAGGTAAGACCTAGAGTTTGCTTTGGGCTTTTGCTACTAGATTTCACCTACAACATCCTTCATGGGATAATGAAAGCACACATACACTTCACTATGTCTTCCTTTTAAGTGTTTACATCTTTAAAACAAAGTCCAGAAACTCTTGCTCAGCTGCCCCCTAGCTTAAAAGCTGCTAAATTTCACAGGTACCTTGATTTATCACTATGAAATTCTCCAAGTGCTTCAAGTCGTAGTTCCTTCTCTATCCGGAAGAATACTAGTCATGATCAGGTTGAACAACAGGACATCTACCTGATCCCTAAGCCCATTTTAGAGTCAAGCCCAAAGTGTTCTTCCTCTTTCCTTCCCTGAGAAACCCAGGCCAGGCAGGTTTGCCTTGGACATGCCTAATGCTCGCCAGCAGGATCTTTACAGAATTCAAATGTTTCATTCATTTAGAACACTTACACAGCAGCTACAACTTCCCTTTGTAATAACTTCATGTGATGCCCTCCCTGTGCTAATTTCTGCCTGCTTTTCCGAGACATTTCTTTTTCTCCTCACCCTGGCAGATTTTGAGGGATTTCTGGTTTTAACTTGAATTTCTTTATGCTTAGTGAAAGTTGGGCTACATCTGCCCTAAGTACCTGTGCACCTGCAAGGTGAGTCTACCCTGCCATTGAAGACAACCAGAGGATCACAATGGATGTCCATAATCTGATGGACATGGCGGCCTTTTCTAACATCCAGTTTGCTCCTTAGCCTGAACGAATTCCCACTCACATTTTCCAGACTCCAGGTTATTCAGGATCATACAATCATAGAATCATAGAATAGTTGGGTTGGAAA